>NC_050445.1:109662189-109813324 GCF_903995425.1 Onychomys torridus
TTAAACAAAGTGTGGTGCACACCTATAATCCTTGGGAGGTGGAGGCAGGAGGATCAAAATGTCAAGATCATCCTCAGCTTCATAGTAAATGTGAGGCAGCCTGAGATATATAAGCCCCTGATTTAAAAAAAATAAAATTAAATCCAGGCATTGGCAGCGCACACCTTTGATCCCAGCACTCAGGAGGCAGAAGTAGGTGGATCTCTGAGTTAGAGACTAGCCTGGTCTACATAGCTAGTTCTAGGACAGCCAAGGCTACACAAAGGAACCCTGTCTCAAAAAACAAACAAAAGAACTTTTAAAGTTGAAATTGAAAAAGCCCCTGTGACTGGAGAAGGTTGGGTAGAGGGAAGGATGCACGTGGATAACTATGACAAAGCCACTGTTGTGGTCCAGGTGAGGAATGGCCAGCACATGAGCTCAGCTGGACTTCGGGTGGCAGGTGACATGTAAGTGCCTGGATGACCTAGAAGACCCTCCCAACAGTGTCATTAGGAGAAGGTAGTCTTTCACGGATGGTGAGACATGATCCAGAGAGGATCAGGGGTCTCTGTCTCCTGGGCCAAACCTCTGCCACCCTCCTGACCTACCCATCCCTACTCATGGTCCTGCCAAGGCCTCTGATGACAGAGCTGCTGGTCAGCAATGAGGTGATAGGCTCAAGGGCTCGGACCTCCATGGCCTCTCTAGCTTCATCTCCAGCCCGTGCTTGTCTCTGAAGCACCTTGAGAAACCTTGTCTCCCAGAAAGGGGACGCCCGCCCCCCAGTACCACTCTGACCTCTAAGCTCTGCTCTTGTCTCACTCAGTGGTCTTTGGAGAGAGTACTTCTGAGACCTGGAAGATCTCCATGTCCCCAAAGTCTCAGCCACTTAAATCTCATGGATGTCCCAAGCCCTTCCTCTGACCAAGGCCAGTGCGGCAGCTGAGGAACTGAGATGGCGGTGGTGGAGTCCACCATCAAGGTGAGTGAGAGATGATATGGGAGCTCTGAGGACTGTGACGTGGAAAGCCACGAGGAACCCAGGGTCATGACCAAGTCTGCAGGAGATACTAATGTCAGAGGACCTCAATTCAAAGGCAGCCTCACAGTCTAGCTGACAGCCTTGGACAAGCAACTGTCTCACCTCATGGTTTGTTTGCTCGTTTGTCTGTTGGTTTTAGTTTTGAGACAGGCTCTTACCTAGGTAGCCCTGGTTGGCCTAGAACTTGATATGTAGACCAGGCTAGCCTCAAACTCACAGATCCAGATGCCTCTCCTTCCCAAGGGCTGGGGTCAAAGGGGTGAACCACCCCTCCCATCTCCACCCCATTTTTCAGATAAGGAAACTCAGGTGATTTGTCCTAGTCACGCCCAGGCTGAGCAGAGCTTGAACCCACAGGGCCGGGGTTCAACTAGCATCAAAGTCTACCATAGCGGAAGGGAGCAGAGTCAAAGGTCCACCCCCACTCTCCCAAGCCCCTGTTCTGCCACTGCCTGCTATTGGCTATGTCTCCCCAAAGGCTGTGGCCCCAGGGTAGCTAAGGTCAGAGAAGGGCACACCACAGACCCAGAGGGACAAATGCAGATTATCCTGCCGGGTTCACACATGCCTATCTACTCAGCTGCATGAGTTTAGACAAGATTCTTAACTTCTCTATGTCTCCATTTCCTCGTCTATAAAATGAGAATGGTAAAGGCCCCATCTCCAACAACTGTTTGGGATAAGAATGAGCCAATGTATGTGGCATGCTCTAGAAGGCACATGGGTATTGCAGATGCCGTGGTGAGAAGTATTCACGATTCTGAAAAGGACAGAAACTGTAAGAGACATGTGACAGCCGCAGGCCCTTAAGGTCCACACTACAGTAGCCCCCTGCTGGCCCACACTGCTGGCTCCACACGCACTGAGCATGTAGAAGACAGAAGACAGCTACAGTTCTCCTTAACAGCCTAAAGAGTTGCCCTGGCCCAGAGCCAGACAAGACCACTCTCAGCTTCCATTTTCCTGCCGTGCAGTTGAGAGCAAAGGACTGGCATGTGGTACTTGCCTGTGGGCTGCTCCAAGATGTCACTCTGTCCTCCCAGCACCCCAGAACTGTCTTCTCTGTCCTCAGCCCCAGGAAGTCTATGAGTGGTCTCCAAGGCAACAGGGCATCAGAACAGCAGAGAGCGTGTTGAGGATGCTCACATAGTCGGGGGTGGAGGAAGCTCACAGATCCATACCTACCCCACACGGCAAGCAAGGGCCTGCCGGCATCCACCACCCCCACCTGCAGCCAGGCAGTCACCAGGCACCCACCCTGACAGAATCCATCTTCTGGGAGCTTCACACTCTCAAGTCAGGTTTCTGGCAGTCAAACCGAGGTACAGAACAAAGCAGCCACAACCAAGATTATTCGCTAGTCCTTGCCTTTCGTCGGGTGCTGGCCAGAACAGCCAATGGGGAGGCAGCAGGGTTGAGTTCACAGGATTTTCAGAGCTGCAGATTCCAGGTGGGTAGCTAACCACAGGCCCAGGAAAATTCTGGGAAGCAAGCCCCAGTTCCCCTCCCAAGACCATAGCAGATATTGCTAATAAGCAGAAGCATCTCAGGCCATGAGCCAATGGCACACAGGAGAAAGGGCTAGAGCCTGAAGGTGGCAACTGTAATAGCATGGACCTCAGGCTCTTACAAGTCACAGGGGACACCTCCTTAACTGTCCACCCTAGACTGATTGTGTCCCCTTCAAATTTCACACTGACCCCATATCCTCGCCCCACACTATATTTGGAGATATAACCTACCAGGAATAAATTTCAGTTAAATGAAGTCATGAACTTGAGTGGATCCAACAAAATTAGTGTCTTTATAGGGAGAATCTCCTCTCTTGAAGTGTGCCCGAAGAAGAGATCACAGAACACACAGCAAGAAGTTAGGACACCCTGACTGCTGGCCTGACCTCAAACTTGTGACCTATAGAGCAGATACAATGAGTCCATCTCAAGTATTAATTTGTGGCAGCTGGTGCCAGCTAGGACCCTCACATGACAACTCTGCTTGAGTCTTCAGTTGACAGATGAGGACACCAGTCCAGGCAAGTGATGCCCATGAGTACAGCTGAAGGGCAGATTGAGGACAGCCCAGGTCATCCCTCCACCACCCACACTGCACATTGCAGGACTGTGCTCCCTGCATGGCTAAGTAGGCATGGCTGTTCACATCAGGCCTGTTCACATCAGACCTGAGTTTTGTTGTTGTTGTGGTTGTTGTTGTGGTGGTTGTTGTTTGGGGGGAGGGTTGTTTGTTTGTTTGTTTTTGTGGAGTCCAACAGCAGTGTGCAGTGTGTTTCAGATACTGCTGCTTGTTTTAGATACTGCTGCCACTTAACGTTACACTAAAACTCGGTGTTCTGGACAAGCCCCATTAGCTTTGCACATAGCTTCTTGGCTGACCACCTTCAGGAGGGCTCTGCTGAGTCAGTCTCGCTCGAAACCTGCGCAGTTGCAGACAGGCATTGGGTGAGGCCACAGTCTACTGAGGCTGGACAAGTGCTCTTGTCCATAGCCCAGCTGGACTTCTCTAGTGGCTCAGAGATCCCAGCAGGAGTATCCTCACAGAAAGGCAGCAGCTGCCTGGATACATGTCACAGCGTGTCCATTGCCAAAGCCTATGCTAAAGAAGACCCAGGTGCACCCAGATCCAAGGGAGGGAAGGGCATTGGCCAGTTTTCCTCATCACTGTGGGAAAACACCTGAGAGAAGAAGCCTGGGGAGGCTCACAGGCTGAGGTGGTACAGTTCTTCCTAGTGGGAAAGGCTTGTCAAAGTTCATGGTGGCCAGAGCATGTCACAGGTCAGATCACATCAGGAGATGGAAATTAGAGTGCTCAGTCAGGAACTGAGGCCAGGCCTCAAGACTCACCCTCTCCCACCAACCCATTTTTCCCAGAAAAGTCCCACCTTCCATAGGTTTTACAACCTGCAGAAACAGGGTCACTTGCTGGAAACTGAATTCTGAAACATGCTGGAGAGACATCTCTGACTCAAACATCTCAAGAAGTTGAACCATATCTCTCTGAAGCAAAAGTGTTTTCAGTCACAGGCCAGAGGGCCCATAGGAAGGGGTTATGATTAAGGCCATCTTGGGAAAGTACAGGCCACACACAGTGCTAAAACCAGATCTGACCTGCTAAGAGAAATGACAAAGAAATTTCACTGTGCCTTGTTTCTCTGCTTGCAACCCTATTAATCACCTGTCTGTTGTCATTAAGCTGTCGTGCCTGAGTTACCGGCAATAAAGACCTGGTGTTTGATCACATCTCACAAGATGGCTTGTGTGGGGCTCAGCTCCTCATAGAGGTGAATGAGAAGAAGGTGGACATGGCTGATGGAGGGGCAGAGCTAGGACCTCTCCACTGGCTGCCAGGGGACCTCAAGGAGCTTTGCAAAGACCCAGTGTCTGCCAGAACAACTAAATCTGATCTGAGCACTGAAATGTAAATGATGTCTCCAAGTCCCCAGAGACATCCAGGGCTAATGCTGGCATGCTCTCTTGCAGGCATCCATACATCATCTCCACCACCTCAGGCTGTGTGCCCAATTTAACTGCACCTTCTTCATCCTAGTGAGAACCCCTCTGCATCCCCAAAGACGCCACTGAGCCAAGGTACTATAGTTTGACTCCCCAGCTTCTGTGGGGAGTTAGTGGGACCTCTAGGAGGTGGATGGGAGGAATCAGGTCATTGGGAATGTATCCTTGATGCCATATTGGTCATTTCCTGTCTCTCCTAGCTTCTTGGCCAACAATAGATGACCAGCTCTGCTCCATCCCATGCTCCCACCATGATGTCAGTGACCTCAGACTGAAACCCCTGAAATTGTGAACCAAATAAGTCGACTTTTTTAGGTATTTTGTCACAGCAATAGAAAGCTGAGTGACCCACAAGGGTATTTGCTAGGTGAAACAAAGTTCATTAGAAGTTTGGACAGGTAACAAAGGTCATTCTATCATCTCCAACTGAATGTGACTCATCAGGGGCCTGAAGCTGTCATTTCCACCACAAGGCATCTCATGCCTGGTGCTCTTCTCTTCCTCTGGAGGCTATACACCAAGGGAGATGTTCTTCTGCATCCCCCTCTACAGGCTCATTCAATTCTCACACTGCTGGGGCTAAACAACTGCAAACACATCACAGTCAAAGGGTCTTGCCTCCCACCTCAATGTTTTGTGGCAACACTATCCCACAACTGTCTTTTCCAGACAAAAGAATCATTGGTTCTCACAGGAAGGTGTGCTCCATCAACAGAAGAGCTGTTAGGCTTACCCATGGCCCATCAGAGAAGGCATGCATTTCTGCAAGTTGAAAAGACCTCACCCACACTCAGTTCTAGACAATATCAAGCCAGCTCTTTTGCTGATCTCAAACAGCAAAGCATAACAACAAGGTTGTTCAAATATTCTTAAAGGTATAAAATTGTGCACCAGAGAGTGGAGGCTCCCCAAGATATGGTTCCCAGGGTGCTGGGAATGGGGCAAACAGTAAAGACACTGGCATGGGTTGGTTCTTCTTGGTGGTGGTTGCAGTTCCACCAGAAATGGCAGAAAGGGCCAGAGATGGTGATACAATACATTCCTATAGTTCCAGCACTCAGAGGCTGAGAAAGGAGGATTGTCATGAGTTCTAGGCCAGTCTGGGCTACATAGTGAGTTCCAGTCTAGCCTGAGCTACAGAGCTAGACCCTATCTCAAAAAAAGCAAAGCCTAACAAAATTTGTGTATGTGCCTAACAAAAGAGACAGCCCACAGTTCTCAATCCATGAAAGCAAGTACTTAGGAGTGAGGCAGGTATTTTAGATTCTGAAAAGAAATAACACAATTAGCTTGAAGGAGTTTGTACTTCAGCTTTAAATGGCAATGTTCATTTAGACGGCATCGTATCTTTGCAAAGCTGGGGTGTTGGAGATTGCTGTGGTTATTGTGTGAAAATCAATACAAACAAGAAAGGAAAGCAGCCACGTTCAGCCTGATCTGAGACTTGACAGGCTGTGTGGTGTCTGTGGCGATTAAGTTGTTATGGCATAAATACTTATTTTAAAAATAGTAAAGCCACTGGAAATGGTCCCAAGAGAAAACATCAAACAAAGCAACATCTGTTCATGAAAACTCAGATGTGTAAGAGTGTGATATATAGTGGTCCCTTCTACCTCTGTTCCAAGCATTGATGCAGACTCCATCCCTAATGACTGCATCCCAGGACACAGGGCCTCTGCCAGCCAAGCTCATGGGGAGTAGACCTTCAGAAATTCCAATTCAGTCCCCTGTTGCTGGGGCCAAGCTCCAGAAGAGGGCAACCAGGAACTAGAAGTTACTCTCTACCAAGCAAGTCACAAAAACTAAAAAAAAATCAAATTGCAACAATAGGTACCTTGGGATTATGGGGACCAGAGCCCAGAGTTCCCATAATATATTATCCAAATGTTGAAGTTTCCAGTAAAAATTATAAGGTTTATATAGAAGCACAATCCATATGGCTTTTAAATCAAGCAATCCAAACTGGAAGACCCAGCAAAAGCTGGAATTAACAGAAAATGACATTGAAGTAACCATCTCTATGCTCAAAGAACTAAAGGTAAATGTGTACCTAAGGAAGTACAGAAAGTTATGATGAGAACAGTGTAGCAAACAGAGAATATCAATAAAGACATATAAGAAAATGTTTGGACTGGGCCTCAGGTCTGTCTCAAACTTATGATCATCCAGCCTCAGAGAACTGAGATCACAGGTGTGTACCATGCACATTGAGCAGTGGTTCCCTCCACATTCAAGCATTGTTTCCTGGAGAATGTAAGAGAGGCTCATAAAACTGAGGAAATAGAACTTACAAGGCCCAGGAAGCTCCTAAAACTTATAAGATTCACAAGATTGACTGAGTTTAATTCCCACATAATGGAAAGAGGGAACTGACACCTGCAAGTTTGTCTTCTGACCTCTATACATGCTGTTGTATGTGTACATATATACAATAAGTAAATAAATGTAATAAAAATTTTTAAAGAGAAATGTATTTCATATAGCATATCTGTTGACAACACAGAAAGTGTATGTAAACAGGCACTGAGCTGCATGGTCAATGGCGACATTATAGTAATTACAACAACTTTCCCTGGGTTTGTCACAGAAACACATATAATATGGGAAACAAAGTATCTTAAGAAAAACAGAAAGAGAGAGGGAGCTATATGGGAGCAATGCCCCTATGACATTATAGTTAGGCTAGTCCAGGTTTGAAGATGATATGAACAGTAAGATATGTATGATAAACTGGACCTGCTAGTGCAATCCTTTAAACCTAGCTGTGTAAAAGACTGAGGAAGGAGGATCACAAGTTCAAGGCCACGTGGGATACAAAGTGAGTCCAAGGACATCCTGAGAAAGTTAGTAAAATCCTGTCTCAAAGTCAAATGCAAAAATAGCTGGGGATGTGGTTCAGTGGTGGAGCACTTGCTTGGCACATGCTTAGCCTTTGGTTCAATCCCTAAAAAAATATTTATATGGTGAAAACAAACAGTAACTACAAAAAAAATTTAAAAAGACTTTCACGTGACTAAAAATGAACACACAAACCAAGACATACAGAATGCAGCCAAAACAGTAGTGCACACGAACTGAACATCTACTGTGCCTGACTGAAGAAGGAAAGACCACAAATGGATGTTGTTTTTGTAGACAGAATCTCACAATACAGCCCAGGTTCACCCTGTACTTACAGCAATGCTCCTGCCTCTAAGTGCTATGAACATGTGTCACCACACCCAGTTCTCAAAGTAATAATCTAACTTTCCTTCTAAGATACTAGAAAGAGAAAAGCACACTAAGCCTGAAGCCCTCATAAGGAAGAGAACAGTGAAGGCTAGAGTTTATGAAACAAAGAATGCAAAACCCATAGAGAAGGATGAGTGAAGTCCAAAGCTAGTTTTTAGAAAGAGCAGCAAAACTGACAAAATTTTGCCTAAATTGTTTACCTAAAGAGGGGACTCAAACTACTCAAATCAGAAATAAAAGAAGTGGCATTACTAACACCCTGAGAAAAATAAAGAATATAAATAAATACTATGTCCATACTATACGGCAAAAAAAAAAAAAATAGATAAATTACAGGAAAACTACCTATACATTTCACAGAATAAAACTACCAGAACTAATTTATAAGTAAATAAACAAGCAGACTAGATTATTTAATCATCAAAGCAACCTACAAAGCAAAAGCTAGGTCCAAATTGTAGCAGTCTTTCTCAGACCGCCAGCCCCCAAATCATGACATGGAGAATTATTAGTTAGGAATGCTTGGCCTTATCTTATGCTTGTCCAATAGCTCTTATAATTTAATTCAACCTGTTTCTCTTCATCTACGTTTTGACTCAGGATTTTTTACCTTTCTTTCATTCTGTATGTCCTACTTTCCTGCTCCCTCAGGTCTAGCTGGCTGGCCCCTGGCTGGCTGGGCCTGGCTGGGTGGCTGGGCCTGGCTGGGTGGCTGGCTCCCCTTTTCTCTCTGTCCACCAGGTCCATCTATCCCTCTCCTGCCTAGCTATTGGCAGTTCAGCTTTTTATTTGACCAATCAGGTGCCTTAGGCAGGCAAGGTGAAACAGCAACACATCTTTACATAGTTAAACAACTATTCCACAACACAAACAAATGCAACACTTCTTTACACAGTTAAACAAATATTCTATTCCACAACACCAAATAGCTTTATAACTGCCAATAGTTAAAGAGGAAAAGACTTGAAGATGGCAGGAGAGGAGGGAGGACTGTTTATAGGGCCAGCATTACCTGAGTGAGACAAAGATGACACAGGGAAGGAGAATCACAAGTCAGGTGTGGAGGTACACACTTCCAATCCCATAACTCAGGAATCAGAAGTGCGAAGTTCAAGAGCCCAAGGCCAGCCTTGGCTACACAAGACTCTGTCTCAAACAAACAAAAATTTTAAAATGACAGACTTATATCTGTAATGACTAAGGATTCAGAAATCCTCAAGAAAACACTAGCAAACCAGATCCAACATGCACAAAATAAATTATATACCATGGCAAAGGTAGATTTGTTCCAAAAATGCAAGGTTGGCTCAATATCTGAAAATCAATTAAATTAACATAGCGGAGAAATAACAAGTAATTGACATAATATCACACCCACTGGTATAAGGCTTAAGTGTTTTCCCGCTAAGACTACAGAGACAAGGAGGTCCATTCTCTTATCCAATATGATCTTAATGACTATACCTGGGGCAATGTGACAGGAAAAGGGACAAGAGATACCCAGATGGGAAAGAAATGGGTGGAGCTATCCAGGTGGTGGTGGCGCATGCCTTTAATCCCAGCACTTGGAAGGCAGAGCCAGGTGGATCTTTGTGAGTTCAAAGCCAGCCTGATTTACAGAGCAAGATCCAGGAAAGGTGCAAAGCTACACAGAAAAACCCTGTCTCGAAAAACCAAGAAAGGAAATAAGTGGAGCTAAGCGATATTGCAGAGAACATGTTCTTACCCTAGAAAATCCTAAGAACTCTACTAAAAATAAATAAATAAACAATACAAAATTATGATAAACAATATATGAGCTAAGGAAAGTTACAGGATGTAAGATCAATATACAAATCTTAATCATATCAATATACATTTTCCGTGAGCAATTCAAAAATTAAATTAAGAAAACAATTCTGAAAGCCAGGAGTAATGGCACATGCCTGTTATCCCAGGATTCAAGAGGCTAAGGCGGTGGTGGCATACGCCTTTAATCCCAGCACTCAGAGGCAGAGGCAGGAGGATCTCTATGAGTTCGAGGCCAGCCTGGGCTACAGAGTAGTTCCAGGAAAAGCTCAAAGCTACACAGAGAAACCCTGTCTCAAAAAACAAAAACAAAAGAGAGAGAGAGAGAGAGAGGCTGAGGCAGGAGGATTGTTACAAGTTTGAGGCCAATCTAGGCTACAGTGCAAGCTCCTATCTCAAAAAGAAAAAGAAGACAAAGGAGATAATTGTGTTCATAACAGAATCAAAAGGAATAAAATTCTAAGAAATAAACTTAGCAGAAGGCTTTAAAATTCTGAAAACTACAAAATATTATTTAAAGAAAACTGAAAAGATCTAAATGAGAGATCACCCATGCTTGTGGATTGGGGCACGTTGCTGTGAGGATGTGACTTCCCTCTAAGGGACCCACACAGCCACATACTCTCCAGCAGAGTCCCGGCCAGATTTCTTGTAGGACTGATGAGCTGGTGCCAAAACTCACATGGGGTTACACAACTTGGGATGACCAAATAGCATGGGAAAGAAGGACGTGGAAAGAGCCAAACCTTGGTCTCAGAGTTTATTAAGAAGCAGGAAGATAATGCAGATGAGAGCAGAAAAAGCACAGGAGAGAGGCTGTTCGAGTAGCTAAGAGGATTTGTTTATGGCCTTTGAAAAGTTTGAGAAAATGAAAAAGAGAAGCAGAGGGGGCGGACACAGAGGCTGGAGAGGTGGCTCAGTGATCAGGAATTGCTAGTCACTCTTGCAGAGACCTGAGTTCGGTACTCAACACCCAAATAAGGTGGCTTATAACCACCTATAACTACAGTTATGGGAATCCAATGCCCTCTTCTGTTCTCCAAAGTCACCTTCACACACACACACACACACACACACACACACACACACACACACACTCAATCAATCAATCAATCAATCAAAAATAAAAATAAATTTTTCTTAAAGAGAAAGAGAGAAGCCAAATACAATGACACACATCTGTGCTTGAGAGGTGGAGACAAGAAGATCAGGAGATCAAGGGTAGCCTGGGCTACTCATGGCCTTGTGTTAGGACACCAAAGAGAACACCATTACAGATTCTGACTACAGTAAAAACCTGGGATACTGAATACATTTTTATGCCTACATATCTGAAAATTTCTATGAAATGAAAGGACAGCTTACCATATCTGACACAAGAAGAAATATAGACTATTAAAGGTTTCGTAACTTTCAAAGAAACTATTACAGAAACTAAAATCATAATTTAACATCTTTTCACAAAGGAAACTCGAGATTCGGGTGGCTTCACCAGCAAATTAGAAATTTGACTTAGAGAAGAGAGAGGGGACGCTTCACAAATTGCTTTATGAGGCTAGACTATACTTGATACCAAAATCCAATAAAGACATTATGAGAAAGGAAATATCACTTGAAAAAAATGGGAAAATCCTGAATTAAATATTACCCAATTGAATCCAATAAATTTAATCCAAATTAATATGATCTGATCATGTTGATTCAGACTTATTCCAAAAAATAAAGGTTGTATCCACATCTGGAAATCATTGCACTAAGAGAATGAGGTAGAAAACATAGTGCCTCCCCAGAGATGTCCAGTTTAATATACCTTTAGGTCATATTTTTGTTGTGAATAGTGGAAGGTATATGTGTACATAATCATAGAGGGAAGGAATAGTGTGTGGAGGTCAGAGGTGAACATGAGGGTTCTTTCTCAATCACTCTCCACCATTTTATTTTAGGCAAGGATTCCCCATGTACTTCCAGTTCATGGATTCTTCTATATTAGCTGGTTAGAAAGTCCCATGGATCCCTCTGGCCACCTCCTCAGCACTGATATTATAGATGTGTCCCTCCATACCTGGCTTTTACATGGCTGCTAGGGATCTGAACTTAGGTCCTAGTGCATGTACTACAAGCGTTTTACTAACTGTGACATATCCCCAGTCCTTCCTATACATAATTTTTAGTGTTTTTCTTAAGCATTAGGCCCTTTCCTCAACCCCTAGACATAATGAATTGTGTAACCGTCTTGTTAAATAAGAAACATAGGGTTGGGATTTAGCTCAGTGGTAGAGCACTTGCCTAGCAAGCACAAGACCCTGGGTTCGATCCTCAGCTCCACTAAATAAATAGATAGATAGATAGATAGATAGATAGATAGATAGATAGATAGATAGATAAATCTTCAGCTCCCTATACTAGATAGATAGATAGATAGATAGATAGATAGATAGATAGATAGATAGATAGATAGATAGATAAATAAATCCTCAGCTCCCTATACTAGATAGGTAGATAGATAGATAGATAGATAGATAGATAGATAGATAGATAGATAGATAGATAGATAGATAGAAACACAGATCCAATTGCAGAGTTAAAATCCACACTGAAAACCTTACACTTCACTGCTTCCTCTGTCTTTCCTCTCCGCAAGAGTTCACAAAAAAGCCTCTTGCCTGTGGCCTTGTGAGCCCCAGCTCAGGCTGAGCTACACTCGGCGGTTGTGGTGGTGCACACCGGTTGGATTTACTGAAGGAGGCAGGGGCAGAAGGATCCCGAGTTTGAGGCCGGCCTAGGAGGCTTGCTAAGGAGAAGCTTCGGCCAGGGACAAACTACAAACGGTGGCGGTAAGACTATGGAGACAGTGACTGCCGCTCCAAGTTGCAGGCTGCTTCTCATCATGTTGGTGACTGTGGTGATGCTGCTACCTGGAACAAAGAGTTTACTGCTGCTTGTTCAGAGAAGAATTGCCAGGACCAGCGTGTTACAAGAAAGCATCGACAAAGGTCAGTTTGGAAAAGTTTGGCAAGACAAATGGTGGGGAGAAATTGCTGTGAAGATTTTCTCTATTAGGGAAGAATGTTCAAGGTTCCGAGAGACAGACATTTATCAGACTGTGATTACTCCAAACCACAGAGGAGGCACCAAAAAAAGAAAAAATAAAACAAAACAAAGGGAACCATGACCATGCCTAACAGCGACTTTGGAATCTTCAAAAGGATGACAGGATCCCACAATGATGATTCCACATGAACTATATCATAAAGCCATTACACTGATTAACACCATGGAAGGATCGACTTTGGACTACAAACAGCTTAGGACAATGTGAGATGGCTAGCTGAGATGATCCAGCCTGGCAGACTACTTGAACAAGGACTTGAAACAAGCCCTGCACTTTCTCATTATGCAGTGGCTGGACAAATGATACAGGACTTGACAATTAACGCAAAAATAGAGTTTTTGTTTAAAAAAGATAAAGGAGAATATAGATATGAGGTAGATCACTGAATCTACCCTGAGAAAAAAAGATAAAGAAATAATAGGATAAAGGGTAGACCATTGAATCTACACTAAAAAGAAAAAGGGAAAAATATAAAAATGACAAAAGGTAGATTACTGAAGCTATTATGAAAAGAAAAAAAGAGAGAATATGGATATGATCAGATAAAAAGGTCAATTATTGAATCTACTTTAAAAAAGGAATTACTTGTTTTACATGGGATAAGTAACAAAAAATTTTTTGTCTGAGTTTATCAACTGTTACTGGACTGGACATTGTTAATATATATAAAATGGTGTTTTTGTCTGAATCTGTCAACTGTTAATGAACTAGACATTGTTAATGTAATCTTGACTGTGTATATTGTATATACTTATTGGATATGATTTTTCTTGTATTAGTTATAAGCTTTTTTTTTTATTTTAGACAAAAACAGGGGAAATGTGGTATTGTGTTCCAAAAAATATTGTGCAGGTAATAAACTTATCTGGGGTCAGAGAACAGACAGCCGCTAGACACAGAGCCACAAATAGTGGCTAGAAAATGGGAAGAGTAAGCCATAGCAGAAGTTGGGCAGTGGTGGTGCACGCCTTTAAACCCAGCACTTGGGAGGCAGAGCCAGGTGGATCTTTGTGAGTTCAAGGCCACATTGGAAACAGCCAGGCTTGGTGACACACGCCTTCAATCCCAGAAAGCAAACCTTTAATCCCAGGGAGTGGAGGCAGAAAGGGAATGATTATATAAGGCGTGAAGACCAGAAACTAGAAGCATTTGGCTGGTTTAGCATTCAGGCTTTGGAGCAGCACAGTTCAGCTGAGATTCATGTGGAGGAGGATTCAGAAGCTTCCAGCCTGAGGAAACAGGATCACCTGAGGAACTAGCAAGGTGAGATAGCTGTGGCTTGTTCTGCTTTTCTGATCTTCCAGCACCCCAATAACTGGCCTCAGGTTTGATTTCATTAATAAGACCTTTTACGATTCCTGTTACAATGAATTCCAGGCTGACCTCAGTTCACGATATACCCAAGGATGACTTGAACCTTCAGTCTTCCCTGCCTCCACCTCTCTGGTGCTGAAATTACAGATATGGACATCACACCCAGTTTATGCAGTGCCAGAGCCTGAATCCAAGGCTTCATCATACAGGACAGGAACACAGCAAATGAGTATAGCTCTAGACCAGTTAAGGGTTTTTGCATCTTATTTTAAACTTTTCGCCAGCCTTGAGATTACATATTCCTTTTCCTTAGGATATGCTGTTTTGTCTTTCACATTTAGATCTTGATTCTACCTGGGAATGATTTTTTTGTGTATGGAATGAGACTGGTTTTTGTTTGAGAGGGTCTTTCTATGCTAACCTGGACCAGAGGTCGTTCTTCAGTGACAAGGTCTAAGAGAGAGGATGAGGGATGAGAAAATAAAGAAGACAGGAGAGTTGGGACCAGGAGGTCTTGCACAAGCTGATGAACTATGCCAAGGAAGTTCATTAAGAAATACAGCATCTTTCTATACAGTTTTTACGAGAGAAATGGGACAAAGTCAACAGAAAACTACAATGGGATGAAGTCAGAAGGAAGCTAATCAAGCTCTGTTGCACAAGGGGCAGACAGGGTAGCTCAAGTGTGTCAGAGACCAAGTACCCAGTGGCTTGGGGACTGATAACTCCAGTCTCTTTGGTGGGGAAAGTCAAGTTCCTGGAACCAATGCCTTAATTCCTTTGAAGATCTGGTCCCAGTCCCAGATGCGACCTGCCAAGTCTGTCCCTGAGTAAGGACAAAAATTGGGTCCCTTTTGTCCTTTCATCAAGGCCTTTGAGAAGGCCTTGGATCAGCCTGGCTGCACACACAATGTAGCCCTGGCTGGACTGGAACTAGCTCTGTAGACCAGGCTGGTCTTGAACTTCCAGCGACCCACTTGCCTCTGCCTTCTGAGTGCTAGGCTCAAGGTATGTGCTGCCACACCTGGCTCTATTTTAGGATTTTTTTTTATTCCTAGGTCTTTGGCATTTATTTAAGCCAGTGTAAACAGAATCTTTCAAACATTTTGCCTTATATTGGTCTTGTTGTTCAGACGTTCACAGGAATTTTGTCCCCTGACCTGGGACTCACATGAATCATCTGTCTCACAGGTTCCCTGACTTGATCAGCCATTATAAAGCATCCCACAGATAACCCCAGTTTTACTAGTTTTCCATTCTTTACATCTTTCACTTCTTTTTCTTGCCATAACATGCAGGCCAGATCCTCTCATTAAAGGTCAGGTAGAGGTGGCAACCATGAGGAAGCCTGAGGTCGGGGAGCAGGCTCACTAGCCAGCCAGCCTAGCCAAACTGGTGATGTCCAGGTCACTCTACCACACACAGAGACATATGCAAATAAAGAATTTTTAAAATATAGATGGAGCTCACACTCCCTGTAGACTATCCATTATGTAGAATATGCATTGGAACTTTCAAATAAATTCCTTTTAAGAAAAGTTAAACTAAGTTGAAAATTAGAAAGTCTAGATATCAAAAGGCAGCAATGGGTAAAAGGGAGCATGGGAAAAAGACACCAGCAACATATATAACAGATGCCATTGCTAACAGCATAGGATGGTATATGAGATGCTAACATTACCAATTACACAGTAATAATTAATATATGGCAGATAAAAGGCTTGTGTCTAGAGAATGCACAGAACTCCACTAGAAAAAAAAAAAAAAACCACAGAAATAGCAAGACTTGAGCAGGAACTCCACCGAAGATGTCACCCAAATCGCTAACAAGCACAGAAGCTGGGAACACCCTTCAGTAACAATGAGTATCCTAGGACAAGCCACAGTGAAGTATCTTCACACAGCCACAAAAAGGGATAAAATCAAAATATGGGAAAGTAGTAGGTATCAACAATGATGTGGAGAAACCGGAATGATAGTGTGGGGCATCTGTGTCTCCTCACCTAAGAAAGGTAAGTCATGTATTGGCAATTCCATTCCTGTTCCGCTCCTCATATGCACAAAAGCTCGGAGCACCAAGGGCCCTGCATCCAGGATAGACATGAGAATGGCCCTAAGAACCCCAATCTCAACGCAGGCTGTGGGCCCACCAACAGGGAAGTAGTACTACAAGACTGATCTGAGTAAGTCCTTCGGCAAAGAACCCAAGCAAACTGCAGCTACACAGAGCAACAGGCATGGTCTCACTAATGGAATGCTACTCATGATGCCAAGCATCAAGGAGACAGACTGGACGCCTGTTTGTTTTTGGTGGTTTTTTTTTTTTTTCTCCCTTTTGTTTGTTTGTTTTTTAAACAAGATCTTATGTAGTCCAGGCTGGCCTTGACCTTGCTATGTCACCGATGACCTTGAACTCTAATCCCTCCTGCCTCCAACTCTCAAAGTGCTGGGATTACAGGTCTGTAGTACAATGTCCACATATGTATATGTTAAGGCAAAATTAGATAGTGGTGTTTATCACTTAGCACAATGACAAACAGAGGAAACCTCTGACCACCAGAATAAATGCCAGAAGATAAGGGTTAGGACTCAAAGGGGATTACTGAGGTCCTGTCAGGGCTCAGAGTCAAGCTGTGCTTCTGAGTGTGTGTGTGTGTGTGTGTGTGTGTGTGTGTGTGTGTGTGTGTACAGTTACCCTGGAAACACATACCCTTATTTCTTTGGATTCTGTTCTCTTTTGAAGAAGTGTCTGCTGAAGGCCTTGTGCCAAGTTTGGTCACCAGCCTGTGGCATTATTGAGAATGGTGCTGCCTTTAAGAAATGACATTGGGAGCATGCACCTGGAAGGGATGTTGGGACACTGGCCTTCTTTCTCTCTTACTTTTCTTTTTTTAATGTGTAGGAGAGTTTTGCCTGCCTGTGTCTGGGCACCACATGCAAGCGGGGTACCTGAGGAGTTCAGAAGAGTCATTGGACCCCTGGAACTAGATGGTTACTGATGGTTGTTAGCCATCATGTGGGTGCTGGGAACTGAACCTAGGTCCTTTGTCAGAGTAACAAGGGCTCTTAACCTCTGAGCCATCCCTCCAGCCCCCTTCTTCTTTCTCTTGGCTTCCCAGGAGCTATCACGTGAGCAGCTCCCTCTCCCACCACAATGTTCTGCCCCATCAGATCCAAAGCAACAAGATCAATCAGCTCTAGACTGTGAGCCAAAACAAGATTTTTCTTCTTTGAAATTAATTGTTTAATTAGTTTTTCTTTTGTGTGTTCGTGCATGTACTACAGCACATATGGACATGCGGGTTCCAGGAGTCAAATTCAGGCACCAGGCTTGGCAGCAAGTGCCATTATCCACTAAGCCACCTTACCAGCCCCACCTTTCCTGTCTTATAGCTGATTATCTCATGTATTTATCAGAGTGACTCAAAGCTACTTAGACTGCTTCAAGATTTTCATAGTCACTTAAATTTGTTTTTCCCTTGAGACAAGGTCTTAGGTAGCCCAAGCTGGCCTCAAACTCACTGTGTAGCTGAGGATGATCTGGAGCTCCTGATTTTCTTCTACTTTGCCTCCAGAGTTCTGGGATGACGGTGTTCAACACCATGCCTGGCCATCTCTACCCGATGGTTTCCCTTACGTTGTTACTCTTGGCAGCAGCCCTCCACTGTTAAAATGTGCCACACAAATACTGAAGAGCCAAGACAGTAGGCAACTTGCCCTCTTTCGATGAAACAAACCTAAGTTTGGGCACAAGACAAAGGGCAAGGGGCCAGGGCGGTGCAGCAAGAGAGCAGGCACTGGGCCTATCTGCCTATCTAGCCTCTGCGTCCCACAGCGGCTCAGCACAGGGTGCAAATTGCAGTTTTGTAAATTGATTTCATTCCCAGTGCACCAGGGAGCCTGTCACACAAAGAAACCCCAGAGCAAATTCATTTATTAATTGATTCAGCAAATATTTATCGAGTGCCTGTTTTATTCACAGAGCTGTGAACCCCTTTGGAACCTAAGAATTTATGTCACAGAGTGAGTGAATTCCCTCTCACTGGCCATGTAGGCCTGTGCTTCCAGATACTGACACTTTAAATGATGCTTGTTGTTTCTTTCTTCTTGTTTCAAAAGGTTGTACATGTTCACTATGGAGTATTTAGAAAGGACAAAAACCAAAGCAGAAAAAATAAAATCAATGTATCTAGGAGCCATGTTGTTTACAAGTGTGTATTCATGTGTATGTGTGTTTATGAGCACGTGGAGGCCAGAGGCTGATAGTGACTATCTTCCTCAATTGCTACCCACAGTATTTTTTCAGTCTTACTCAGTCAATGAAGTGCTTGCTGAGATATGTTTCAGTACAAGTGCAGTGACAGTGAAGACTTGAGTCAGTCCCCAGCATCCACAGAGTGTGTGCATGTGTGTGCGTGTGTGTGTGTGTGTGTGTGTGTGTGTGTGTGTGTGTGTGTGTGTGTGTGTGTGTAAAACTGGGCACAGTGCTGGAGTGCCTGTAACCAGACCACTGGGGTTGCAGACACAGGAGGAGCCCTGGGGCTGGCTGACCAACCAGTCTTCTAGAAGCATTGGTAGGGCTCTGGGTTCAGCAGGCCTTGTCTCAAAAGCTAAGATGGAAAGTGATAGAAAACACTTGATAGCAACCTCTGGTCTCCACATGTGCACACAGACACACAGACACACACACACACACACACACACACACACACACACACACACCAGAATAGTTTTAAACCAGCCATGAAAGGACAAGTGCCATGTGACTCCACATGTATGTGGTCCGGACTTGGGTTCAAAGAAAGTATCATGGTAGGTGCCAGGGCCTGGGAAAGGATGGAGAGTTAGTACTTAAAGGGGACAGAGCTTCAGTTTGGGAAGATGAGGCAGCTGCAGGACACTGTGTGCTTCTTGCTGCTGGGCTGTGAAGTTCAAAAGGTTAGCCAGAGCCAGGGGATGGTGGCGCACACCTTTAATCCCAGCACTGGGAGGAGATGTAGGCTGATCTCTGTGAGTTCGAGGCCCGTCTGGTCTACAGATCAAGGTCTAGGGCAGCCAGGGATACACAGAGAAATCCTGTCTGGAAAAAAATCATTACCCCCCCCCACACACACACACACAAAAAAAAAAAGTTAAACAGAAATTGTAATGGGAATGTCATCACAGTTCGAAAGATTTCATTTATTAATTTATTTTATAAACACCTCATGTTGAAATCAGTTTTTTCTTGCAGACAGCATTGTTTCCAGATCAGGACTTTGTGTGGCCTTGAAAATTGTTTCAATCCTTAACAGCCCATTCTCTGGACTCATCTGCTTCTATCAGTCTTGCCTTCCCCCATAAATGAAGTGGGCAGACAGCAAAGGCTGAAGAGATCATGACTGGATGATGACTATTAAGGACCACAGGAGGGTGAAGGCCCAACAGAGAAACACAAGATGTAGCCCTCGGTGGGATACTGAACAAGAGGGGTCGCCACCAGCTGGGTTACAGCTCTGAGTTTAGAAGCCGCCCATGGCCAATAAAAAATAGAAGCAGAGGCAGCCAGCCTCAGAGGCTGGCCCACATAGGGAGGCCTCTGGGGGAGCAGGAGGAACCGACCTCTGGCAGGTGGTCCAGAGAGTCTGACTCCAAGGAGACTATGCATGGGGTTTATATAGACTCAGGTGAGCCTTGATTGGCTGGGTGCATACAAATGAGAAAGAATAAGGACCAATCAATGGAGAGCTTACTAAAACTGAGGCAGGTTCTCAGTCCCAGAGGCTTTGTCTCCCCTCCCTTCCCCATAATTTTCGGCAGAAGAGAGTAAGGCTGGGAGGGGGGGGCGGATTTGGGTGTGTGTGTGTGCTGAACCTAAGGTTGTTGCTCTTCCAGATGCTGCTCTGATCACAGCTGCAATCCCTCCACAGCCATCAGTGCCTGGTCTGAGGACAGTGGTCTGGAGTAAGCTAACCCTCATAGAAGTGAATCAACCTAACCACAGGCCCCCTGACAAAAGTGGTCCCCAACTCACACGGTTCTCACAGTTGATGGCATGTCAAAACCCAGCCTGGATTCCAGCACCCACTGTGGCCTGTACTGCCTCCATAGAAACTTCAAGTCCCCTCTGGGAATGGTGGGGAGCCTGCTATCACTCCTTTGGGCAGAGAATGCTGAAGACGGAATGAAGGTACAGGGGGTCCCCTCTGAACTGTTGCACCCTGACGACCTGTCAGAACCTGTTACACTTACAGTATTGAAAATACCACTCAAGGGTCTTCTCCAGCATTCTAATGTTACACAGCCTTCCCTTGTATGAACACAAAGAAAGATGATTTAAGCCCCCCACCTCGTGGTTGTTTTAAACTTTTTGCTATTATAATTGTCCCTACGGGGAACATACACACAGCTAAATCTTTACTCGCTTAATTACTACCTTGGAATAAATTACAAGATCTGGAATTGATGGTTCAAAAGACACAAGTGTGTAAAGGCTTTTTGATACATCTTACCAAATTGACCTAGCAAAAATGTACTAAAGCCTGCCCTCAGACCTGTAGCAAGGGCCATGCCTGCACGTGCGCGCGCGCGCGCGCGCACACACACACACACACACACACACACACACACACACACACACACACTGATCCTCAGCTTAGCCTGTGCTTTTCCTCATCTACCGATCACACAGTTGTTGTTTTTAAGCACCTTATGGTTGTGCTAGGAATGTTCTGGGTTTATTAGCCACTCATGGTTTCAAGTCTTTTGTCAGAGTTCTTTGTCTGTCTCCCTGTGGAGGGGGCCTCCTCTCCTCTCCATAATGGCCTACAGAGCACTGAGAAGTACCTGCCTTCCTGAAGCGGGTCCCAGCTGCAATCCGTACCCTCTCTGGTTGCTATGCAGATGTGCCAGTGGAGGGGACCAGTCACCATGGCCACAGATGCCCGGGTCTCTATGAGGAGCTAGCGGGGAGAGGTTGCCATGGTAATGCTACCCAAGCAGGGCCTGGCTCCCCGCCCACCATGCAAGGCTTTGAGGGCTGTGGGGAGGAAGCAGGGGGTTCCGTAGCCATGTGCCCACAGCGCCCAGCCTGAGGAGCCAGCAGCTCAGACTATCCCATCCCTGAACATGGAGATGCATGATAAGATGAAAGATGAAGCTGCTCATCCCAAAACTTAAAAGTCATGTCCCTCGGCCAGACCAGAGAGTCCTTAAGGCGCTAAATGAACGCTTTGTGAATAAAACTGGGATTATCTTGTGACTGGCACAGTCACGGTGCTGTGAAGTGTGTTTAAAGGACTGGCTTGTCAGAGTGACATTCAAAATACACACCAGTTCTTTAAAGCTGGGCACATGCCTTTGAGTTGTGATCACCAGCCTTCTCAAAAACAATGAGCGCCAAGTGTCAGGCCTCTTGGAGACAACCTGCCCCTCATTTTACAGACGAGTTGTGTACTCTGAAACCCACATGATGAATTTCTGCCCCTCATAATTATAGGTGGGACAGCACTTAGAGATAGCCTTTAAGGAGACAATTAAGTGAAATTGTGGCTTTAGAGTGATCTTAAGCCACTAGCTGTTGTCCATATGAAGAGGAGGTGAGGATGTAGACACATAGACAGATGTCGGGAACCCACATGGGGAGATGGCATCTACCAGACAAGAAAGTCAGCCTCAGAAGAAACCAACTGTGACTGCTCCCCCTCCATCCACTTTCCAAAGAACACTCTGAACTGTTGCCAGGATATGGACCGCAGCCCCTTGCTTTGCTTATTTCTTTGGGGAAACTGAGATAGCTCTGCCCCACCTCCATGGGGAAGCTGAAAGGAAGATGTCACCACCCTTCAAATGTCTCCAGCTCTGGCTATCTTTGGCAGGCCTGAGTTCTTTCTGCCTGAGGTTAGGGATATTTATATCATTTTTGACTCATTATATATTCATTCCATGATCTCACTCACATTCTCCGGATGCCTCCCTTGCTTGCACTAGGCAGTGGGCAAGGTGCTGAGGTGACCGAGTGTGCAGAGCAAACAAGTGCCCACCCTCACCACACGCTGCCCAGTGATAGCCTCTCACATGCTCCATGGACAGCATGGCATTGATAGGACAGATCCAGAAGGACAGGGCAGATGTGTGTCGATGGGAAAGAAAAGAGAGGGGAACATTTGAGGCAGAAACCAGAAAGCAAGGGACAGCCAGGGGGAGGCTGGGGACAGAGGGAACCATGAGTGGCTATTCCCAGGCTGGGATGAATGCAGGTGCTCATGAGACACCATTCCAGTGTTCTGTGTGGAGGTGTAAGGGTCCAGCAGCAAGGAGGATGGTGTTGTAAATTTGTCGCCGAGTATACTGCGCTGAGGACCCCTTGCCAGCACCCTCCTCCCCTGGCGTGCAGCAAGCATTGGTAGAAAAGAAGTAAGTGTTAGAGAGAAAACTAAGTTATACTTTCAGTTTTGAATCATCGTGGTGTGTGACCCCAAAGGTGCTGTGTTGTAGGGGACACTGTGCAGCCCTGATTCCTGCTTCTGGGCCAAGAGCAGCTGATCCTGCTGAAGTCGATGGGATTGTTGATGACTGCCACTGGGTTTTTAAGAAGGGGCTTCAACCAATGACAGCCACCCTGCTAGCTCATGTTCCTCTCAGGGCGGAAGGGGCATCAGAAGGAGCCTGCTCCATTCAACAACTGGCTGGTGTGGGCTCACCGAACTGCAGGGACACCTAGGGAATTCACTGGGGTTTTGCTACTCTACTCCACAGCCCAAGTCCCCTCCCTAAATAGCCCCCTGCAGGCAGCTCCTCTCTCTAGCCTCCTTCCCCCAGAAACTGGCTCCAGGCATACTTGTTCTAATCAGCTCTCACAGATACACAACAGGTATTCAGCATTCAGCATCCTAAGAATGGAGAGACTGTTTGCAGACTGCTAGGCCAGGATGTGGGTAAGTTCTAGACCCATGTCACTTCTTCCCCTTGCCTGCCCTTGGTCCAGATACATGTTACCACCTTCCACTGAGTCCCGGCCAAGGTCTCGAAGAGTGGGCTCAGCCAGCAGCTCCACTCTGGCTTCTCTGGTGGCTCCTGATTCCCTTTCACTGGCTGCCACTTCTGCTCAGAATGCTGTCTCTCACTCCCATCACTGGCCTGTCTCCAGGAAGATATCCCAGAAGCCAACACCACTAGGTGCCCATGAAGTGTTTAAAAAGCTCCTCCAGGGGAAACAGTCGTTAGGGGTGAGAAGAGCGAGAGAGAGAGAAGAGGAAGAAGGCCATGTAGGAGCCTCCGCACGTCCCTCATCACAGACCAGGGCCGACCTTCCCATGCTCACCCCCATCCTGCATCACCCAGTACCCAGGCTCCCTTCCCTCTCTAGTGCAGTGTGATTCTCCGCACTAGAGAGAAGCTTGCTGAAGAGCTAGGAAAAGATACCCTGAGTTGGTGGCAAGGTCTGTGGGGAACTGGGCCAGGTTAGTGACATTACCCTGTCAATTGGGACCAAATGAGCATCCTCCTCAAAGCCTCCAGCCCCAGGAAGACTGCTTGAAGCACAAGGGTCCTCTGTACCACTCTCCCCATCCCCAGTGATCTGTGCACCTCAGGACCAGATGGGGGGTGTTAGGCTTGGCTTCCCCTAGGACCTCTGTGGTTTGGGGCTCATTTGGGGTATCAGGAACTTGTTCCTTGAGAGGAAGGTCAGCAGGGACATTGGTATTGATTCCATTCAGACACAGCTGAAGTTCACATTCAAAAACAGCCATGAGATCAATCCTTCTAGATGTGGCAAACTTAAGACAGTCCTGGCACAGGAGCTTCACTCCCAGTTGGAGGCTGACTAGAACACAGACTTGGGTCTGTCTCATTACATGCCATGTCAGTGGGAACTAAAGATCAAGACGGCAGTCATCTGCACACTGACTCCCCTCCTCTCACACAGGGCTGTGCCAACACTGAACTTGATGCTGGCTCACCTTCCTTTGTCCTGACAGACATCAGCATAGAGCTGACAGAAGGCAGGGAACAGGCGATTGTTGTCTGTGGGTTCACAAGGGCAGGCCCTCTCCAGGGTGAGCTTGCTCACAGAGAACAAGAATAGAAGCTGTGAGTCTAGAGGGCCTTAAGTCAACCCTCAGCTGCCACCCTGCCAGCAGGGCAGGGCCCACCCTTGTCAGGATGGCAGGATGTTCCACAGGTGGGCTCCCCAACAAACGCTTCAGCAAGGCTGTGGGCAGGAAGCAGCCAAGCCCTTTCTGTCCAGTAGAGATTTTGTTCCCCTCCCTTCTTTCTAGAAAATGTTCAGGACCACTCTTACACACAAGGAAGGCGTCAGGCACCCTCTGTAACCACGGGGCTGGCACTCAGCCCCTCTCTGCCTCCGGTGTAGAAATGAGCTGCTCATTCCTCCACACTGTGTGTTTGCTCCAGCGTGGAGTGAGCTGAAACACTCCAAAGACTCAGCACGGAGCTTGGTACGCAGCAAGTGCTAAAGGAGTCTGGCTATTCTTAGATCCTAGGACTGCTGTTCTGGTGGGTGAGATGGGGAACTAAGAAGCCGGTGAGCGGTTGGATCACCCCCAGAGGAGCAAGTGCCACCAACCAAACAAGATAGTCATGAGGAGCATGGCAGGGGTGGGAGGGGTGCTCCTGTGCACCGGCCAGAACAGACTTGAGTCCAGACTGTTGGCCTGGAACACCATGGAGCAGGCGAGCATCAGAAGGAGGACTCAAGCCCTAGAAGAGAATGGGCTGCGGAGAACCATGTGGAGGCAGTTGAGCTGTCTGCTTTCCATTTCCGGGAGCACTGACCCTCCTCTCTGTGGTTCTGGCTTCCAGGGAAGTCAATCATAATCCTGGAGGGGAAAATAAGACAAAACCTCCACCCAGCCCAGCAAGCAGGTCTGCCCTCCCCTGAATGGCCTCCAAAGCAGGCCTAGATCTGAGGGTCTAAGGCCAACCAGATGGTACCCTGTGGCTCACACCCATTCTGTCCTCTTGTGTTCACCCCAGCCACATAAGGCTCACGGAGGCCCATGGAGGCTCTCCTCTTCTGTGGGAAAAGTAAGCATGTCTGGGGACTTGGGACCTCAACAACCCCCCTTTCCCTCTGGGAAGCTGAGCTGAGGAAGGATATACACAGAAGACAGAGCAGCAGACAAATGAGGGGTGTGCTGGACTGACGTGGGCTCACAGTAGCAGTTTCCACAATGCACCTCCCCGTCCTTTACGTGTTCCCCTCCCCCTCCAAGCTTTCCCCTCATGAAAACACCTTTTCCCCCCCTCTGAGAGGCTACCACTAACTGGAATCCCCGGTTGCTAGGTGATGAGAACTCAGTCTGGCAGGCAGAGTAGGGAGCAGGGCAGGGGCTAGTGAGCTTCAGTGCCCCCCCCCCCAGCCCTACAGACAGCTGGGCACACAGACCCATAGGCCCAGTGGCAGGCAGAAGCAGACAATGGTAGACAAAGGTGCTGGGCTCCTTTAGCACACTTACACCATCAGAGAACACCCAAACAATCCCAGGCTTCTGTATATAAACACCCACCACCACCACTCAGACAGACACAGCAGGAAGACAGGAGGCTTGGATTCACACAAACACAGCACAGGTGCACCCCAGATGCCTGCCACTCTGCAGAGAAGAGAGGGGCCTCTTCAAGCTATACCAGAGCTCAAAAGGACCCCCAGGGCAGAGACAATAGGACACCCAAGGAGAACCACATCCTCTCCCCAAGAATGCTGCCCACCCCATCCTTCTCTCTTCCCATGTCCTCTAGAAGAATAGAGGCTATCTTTAGCCCAGAGTCCAGCCAGGCTTTGTGTACCACCTTATCTCCCTAGCTGAGGACACTAAAAATGTTCCCTGCTCCTATGGTTCATTGACACACACACAGTACCTGGAACTCACTCTGTAGACCAGGCTGGCCTCAAACTCACAGAGATCTGCCTACCTGTCTCTCAAGTGCTAGGACTAAAGATGTGAGTGATCACCATGTGACCCTGGGACTTCTGAAGAGGAGACAGGCACATTGACCAGGGGGCAATGTCCTAAGAGGAACATTTGAGCAGGGAGATTGCAATCATCGGGGGGGTCACCCAAAACACAGGTGAAGGTTGCCGAGAGTCAAGGGTGCAGGACTGAGGGAGAAGAGTGAGGCAGTAGTCTTCTCATTGCTGAGAACAAATATCTGACAGGAAGCAGGCTAAGGAAGGAAGCATTTGTTGTGGCTCATCTGAGGCTACAGTCCATCATGGTGGGAAGTCCTGGTACAGGAACATGAGGCAGCTGGTCACATGGCATCAACCATCAGGAAACAGAGAGAGATGAATGCTGGTACTCAGCTCACTTTCTCCTTTACTCAGGCAGCCCAGGACCCCAGCCCATGGATGGTGCTGCCCACCATCACGGTGGGTTTTCCCTCCTCAGCTGAACTAGGGGAACACCTCACAGAGTGCCCAGCAGTGATGATTCTAAATCCAGTCACACTAAATGAAGATTAACCATCACAGGGAGCCACAATGGCTGCCATACAGGGACACAATGGCCAGCAGGGAACTCAAGAAGGCTTGTAAACAGGGAGTGAATTCTGGAGGAGGCGGTCCTAGAAGCAAAGCCTGAGTGCAGAAGGCCACAGCCTTGGGCACTGAAAAGGAATAGATGTGCAATTTGACAGATACAGGACCAGGTGCTAGACATGGAGGGGTGTCTTCCAAACCCTCGGTCCCTTCCTTCAGTGAGCACACCCGCGTCTGTCAGCACAACAGTGCTAGGCAGCATGAAGAAGCCAAAATCCACTCTCACCCTCTGAGGCCACTGGTGACAGCTCCTGCCCTTTGACCTACACTGTGCTTGGTGTCTATCACAGCTGGAGAGGATGGGGGGCATGGACCAGTTGGGACCTAACATAGCTGAGCAGTCAGGCCAGACTTCCAGGTAGCCAGCACCCAGGATGTGCAGGACACCGTCACCTGGTCAGAAGCGATAGCACACAGGAAAACACCCTAGTTCGGGAGTCTCTGTGAGGCCCAGCCACAGCAATTACACTACAAGAAAGTGCTAGAACTGTTACACTTACCACAGGGTATGAGGACAAACCATCAGAACTCCTACTGAGTATCTCCCCCAAAGAAAAACAAAGGGGCACATCAGAGCATACAAAAGCTCAACCCCCCTCATCAGGCAGCCTTATCCCTTCACAGGGAAGTATGACAGAGCCAGCCTCTCCCGGGCTCATCCTCCTTCACGTGGTCTGTAAGTTGATTTATGGATTATCATCTCTATATTTAATTAAACTAACCCTAACAAAATGAGCAAGTGGCTTAAGAAGTGTCCCATTCAGAAAACAGGGCTGACGACCAAGGAAACTAACGCTTAGGGAAGACGTGGCTCCGGGTTCCTCGTTCCCTGTGCTTTGTGCACATGGATACTGATGGACCCTGGATCCACTCCCCGGGGGAGGGGGAGCTCCACTTTATAGCCTATGTGTCACAAACAAAATACTGAGGAACGCATCCGGGAGGGTGCACAGTCGCCTCCCCCAGGGCTGCCCACGCGGCAGGTCTCTGGGAGGTCAAATTATTATAGTGAGTTTGTATAACAGCAGAGATGAAAGTGCAGTAAAAATGTTAAGCATCTTGGGCTTTTAAGCTATTTTGAAAATGGTTGTAGGTTTATTACTGAAGAATCACACACACACACACAAAGCTGGGTTCCTGAAAACCCTCCCTTAGCTCCTCCTAGTGGTAACGTCAAATAACTAAGGTGCGCTTGAGTAGATAAGAAATGGATATGGCTATACCATGGAGGAGTAGTTTGATGGTGTCATGGGTGCCTAAGAGGACACAAGAGGAGTCTACGTCACCCCTGTGGTTTCTCAAAGCCCACAACTCCAGTGCAGGAATAAGAAAGCACCACCAAGATGCCAAACTCAAGATGCCTAAAGAAACCGCAGTCCTCTTTCAACGTCAAAGACGTGATAGGTAAGAAAATACTGAAGAACAGTGCCTGGCAGATCATCAAAGACCTGGGTATTGCCACTCCTCCTGAGCTATCCCAACTGCTCCTTGTCCCACCCATGGACACCAATGGGGACCTCAAAGCCTCAGCTGACTGTGTCATGGCACATGCATGGTAGGACCCAGCTTATTCCCTGGAACACAAAAGAACAAGAGTGAAAAAACAGGGCACCTCAACACCAGTGAACGGGAATGCTATGGCTTGGTTCTAGACTCCAGAACATTGTAGACCTTCGTTTATGTTGAGGTTGTATCTGCCAGGCCAAGCAGTTGTCAATCCAGTTGGAGTTTGACTTGCAACTAAGCTTGGGTCAAGAGACAAGACAGAGGCCAGTCTGGATGGCCTTGACTACCAAGTCTGAAAGGCCTGGTGCAGTCAGAGTGAGGCTCTGAGGGGCCCTTACTGTTCACGGGTTAGGCAGGTAGCAAGCTAGGACAGCTGAACAGGAATAGTAATGTCCTAGTGATAGGGGAGGAGGGAGCCAGAGGAGCATTAGTGAGCCTGTGAGGAGAGGAGACAGTGAACTATGAGGGGAGGGAGAGCAAAAGCTAGGCCTCGGGAGCTGCGTTCCTGGGAGACAACATCTTTTGTGCCGCACAGACCCACCTCACACACTGCATCACAGGAGCTAACACAGCAGGGGTGGAGAGCCAGGGACCCAGCTTGCCATTGCCTCCCTGTGCCTGAGTCATCAAGCATGTTCTAAGGCGCCTGCTTCCTGTTTAATGAATGAAGGAGACAGACTGGGGGAGGTGAGGACATTGGCTGGGTGCAGCCCAAGCCTGAGTCCTTCTCCCCACCATACAGGCCTCTGAGTCCCTGGAACCGATAAGTGAGCTGTACTCTGGTCCTGAGCTCCCAGTCAGCCAGCTCCCTGCTGGGTCTGGCTCCAGGTTAATAGTGTCAGTGGCCCAGATCAGGTTGGAGTGGCAACCAGCAGGAGGTGGACTCTGCTATAGTTACTGCGTAAGGAGCCACTCCTGATTCCCCAGCATTAGACAGTTGCCATTTCCTCTGTGTTTAACTCCGAGGGACGGTACTTTAGACAGAGCCCAGCAGGTCTGAAGCCTGGGTTGGGAAAACCGAAGGCTGGCAGTGACTGGAGCCACTGAGGGTTAGAGTCACCTGGGGCTTCTTCATCATAAGCCCCACTGGGGGCTGGACTGGGATGCAGGCTGAGTGGCTGACTACATGTGACCTTCCTGCCTGGCAGGGACTTAGAGCCTGCACTAGGTTCCCACAGGGCTGCTACAAAGAAGGCAGACCCTCGCCTCCGAGCAGCATTCTGTCCAAGTCATGGAAATCAGGAAGGTTGGCCCAGACCCAAATCTGAGGGGGGCCTTGACAGGGGGAAGAAGCCATTGTGATGGATCCTGTGAGCTGGAGCATGTTCTGACCCCACTTTAGGAAATGGCTCTTCTTTCAGGGTCCTGCGTCTGTACCCAGGTTCACACAATTCTGGCCTTGCATCTCCTCTGTAGCCACCACCACTGCAGTGTGGATGCATCCCACAGCTTGATATGCTGGCCTCAGTCTCCCCACCTGACACTTCGCTTGGCACAGTAACCCTCAGAAGAGACCCGACTCCTGGCCGGCCACATCCTCTAGAGCAAGCCATCTTGTATGACATTCTGACCTCAAGGACTAATTTATGTCATCCATCAGGGAAGTGACCCCTGTCCTCTCTGCCTCAGCCCTGCACCCCACTCCTCTACACACCCCCAGTCTCCACCAACTTCGAAAGTAGTCCTGCCCTGGATTGACACTCCACTCTGACATCCTCTGGGCCTCTCTTGTTCACTGAGCCCAGGGATTTCAGCTGTGACCCCAGCCATGCTTCAGTGACTCTACTGAAGGTCTAGCTTCCCTGAAACTTCTCAGAGATGGAGCCAACACCTACCAGCTGCTCATCTTCCCCTTATGCCATAGGTCCAGGCAAGGATACAGCCTTGTCTCTGTGGAGTTCGTATCCCAGAGACTCAGTGCATAGACCACCGAACCAGCAGATTGTGGTCAGGTGTAAAGTGTCAGGAAAAGAAGTAGATAGGCCCTGTGGCAGGCTGGAAGAGGAGTGAGCAGGAGTCCATGGGGGTGATGGATAGGGGATGCACCCTGATCAGCTGCCTTCCAGCCCCAGCCACCCAATCAGAGCTTGGGAGATAAATACCCCAAGAGCTGCCCCTGACAGGGAGGGGCATACCCCCATCCCAGCAGCTCTCTGCAGCTTATCTGATCCTGGGCAGCTGAGCTACTCCCACAGGTGCTATGTAATTAAGACTTCTGTGGTGGTTAACTCTGGGTCAAGTTAGCTGGGTTAAACCAATACTCAAACTGAGGTCAAAAGCCAGCAAAGGTGTTATTTAAGACAACGTTCACATTGAAATCAATGGGCTTTGAGGGACTCAGATCACTGTCTACAGCACAGTAGGTCTCACTTAATCCATCAAGGCTAGGAGAGAGCAGAGGATAACCTCCCTGAAGGAAGGAAGACTTTGGGATGCTCTCAGACTTGAACAGCAAGGCACCTCTTTCCAGCTGGCCAGCCAGCTCTAAGATTGCCTGACCTCTGCATACCCGGGGGCCGGTTCTGCAATCCCTCTCTCTCCCCTTTCTCCTCGCACACAGGGCTCTGTTGATTCCCCTCTCAGGAGACCAGCTTCTCTCTCAGGAGCTGTCATTTACACAGACCTGAATGACATGAAGGACACTGACACAAAGGCACCTGGGACATAGGTTCAATTAAGAACACTTGAAGGCAACTAGCAGGTTATTGCCACTCAGCATGGCTGGGAAGCCAGGGACCCCAGCCGAGTGGAGAGCTGGGGATGGCTACGGAACCAACCATGTGGGCTTTGTGAGAGAAGATAGACTGTTGTTTATCCTGGGGAGTTAGGAGGGAGGCGGCCAGGCAGAGCATGGAGGGCAGAGGCCCATGAGGAGGGAGATGCTGTGGCCTGCGTGAAAGGTGACAACCCCGTTAATAAGGCGATGACCGGGAGGCTGGAAGTATGGGTGATTTGAGTCTAGATGTGTTTGGAGGCTGAATCTGAAGGCCAGAGTACTGACTGTGAGCTTTGAAGCAATGAGAGGGATCAGGTGGGGTAAGAAGAACACCGTCAGAGTTTAAAGAGCTCCAAAGAACCCTATCACAGTGGATGGCATGATGAGAACAATCGCTCCTGTTCCCCAAGGCAGGGTAAAATCTGGTAACACATGAGTAGAGGGACCACCTTCACCCTAGCCACCCTGCGGCCTATAGGTGCAGATACCTATGCTCTAGGCAAGGCCAGAAGAGCCTCGGGCCCAGTGGCCCCTGCAAAGAGTGCAAAGCCAGAGCAGAGCCAGCACCAGAGCAGAGCCTGAGGAACTCAGGCGAGCTAAAGAGAGAAGACACAAAATAATTAGTGAGCAGAGTGTGTAATTAAGTGCTAAATTGTGTGTTTCAGACTGGCTGAGCTGCAGGAGTGGGGGTGGGGGAGTTGCATCACACGGGAGTGGCTGGGGAAGGGGGACACTGGAGAGGGTGCTCCACAGAGAGACAGGGTTTCCAGGTGTGTGAGCAACGGTAAGGGGTGGGGTCAGATTACAGTGGGGGGGTGCTAAGGAGAGAACCCCCAGAGCAGTGGAGGAGGAGCACAGTACATGAGCCAGAGCCGACGGCACTCTGTGCCACACTGGGCCTCAGGTGCTAGGTCTGTGAAATACGGTTGCTTGCTAGGGACATCAGTGACACTCAGCTATGTTCAGGCCCAGGGTAGGGTCTGGAACTGGGAACTCCAGCCAGACTAGTGGGTAGGCAAGCAGGCAAGCAAGGGAGATCTGGATGGACAGGTAGACAACTGCATTTGGCACCCTAGCCTGTCCCTGCAGGACCCCTGGTGCAAATTCTATCCACTTTTATTGCATACCTTATTCCACAGAAGTGTAGGGCTGCATGGTGGCCCTGGTTTGGTCGAGACTCTGGGGCCTGCATGACACGATGACCTCACTGAGGCTCTGAGAAGTTGGGAGTGCTGAGAGAGGACCCTGTGGAAACTACAGGCCCCAGGAAGGGGAAAGTGGGGACCTCAAAGCTCAACAAGGCTCAAGCAATTGGAGTTCACAGCTAGGGCAGGAGAGGGCCTGGTTGAAAGGCCAGGAGGGTCGAGCTCCAACAGGGACAGGCAGGCCAGGGGCTGGCAAAGGAATCAGTGAGCGGGAAGCCCCCCTCCCCTCCTCAGCTCTGTGTTTGCAATGTAGCTTAGCACACACTACCTGTTAAACAAATGTTATGACAGGACTACTTGAGCATCCAGAGACAGCAGTGACACTCGGCTGTCACCAAGGGTAGCCTGCAATAGGACACTCTTCTCTGGCCAAAGCCTCCAAGGTTCGCACATGGGCAGGAGAAAGATCACATCGCAGGATGCTTCCAACCCTCCAGGCATGGCCCTATCCATCAACAAGTCCTGGGACCTATGACACAAAAACCAGCAGCCAGGGCTGCAAACGACACCCACGAGCAGTGGGCAGACCAGAGAGCAGTGAGAGCCCAGTTTGCACAGGACCCATGTGAAGACAGAGCTTAAAGCCTCAAAGCAAGAAGGTTAAGATGGAGAATTAGCAGCCAGGTAGTGGTGGTGCACGCCTTTAATCCCAGCACTCGGGAGACAGAGCCAGGAGGATCTCTGTGAGTTCCAGGCCAGCCTGGTCTACAGAGCGAGATCTAGGACAGGCACCAAAATGACACAGAGAAACCCTGTCTTGGGAGAAAAAACAAAAACAAACAAACAAACAAACAAACAAAAAGGCAAATTAGCAGTCCAAAACAGACCTGATGGAGACCTGAACAAAGTGAAGGAACCATGTAGGGATGTGGAGGAAGAACATCTAAGCACTGAACAGCATGATCAAAGGTCCTGAGGCTAAATGATGCCTGGTGGTTTCTGGGGCTGTACAAGAAACAGGAGTGACGGAAGGAGAATGATCTTAGGGAGCAACTTCATGAGGCCAGGGAGGCACCTGGGTCAGTGCACAGGCCACAAGGCCACTGCAGGGGATGGGGCAGGAGGGGCAGGATCTGCATTCAAAATGAAGAGGACCTCTTTGGGTGCTGGAGGAAGAGGGATGACTAAGAGAAGAAATGGGGAGACTAGCCATTGGGGCATGGGTGGCTCTACAGAGGAAGTTGCCACAGAATGGAGGTCAGTGTGTCTAGGGTAGGCATAACAGGGCCTCTTGGCAGAGGAAATGTGAGGTCTCGGGGGTAAGGAGATCCACAGGCTTCCAAAGAATGCCACGCCGCCTCCTCCATTCATTCATTCATTCATTCATTCATTCATCCATTCATCCATTCTCCACTCATTTCTTTTTGGAGGGGATGAGGAGGAAGTGATGTCATGAAGATCTGGTTACAGCACTGCTTATCGGAGTGTTGTTTACCCCTTTTTCAATAGGGATAATAAACAAACACACCTCCCAGAGTCATGTGGAATAAAGCAGGGACTTCTGAGACTGGAAGAGATTTCTACCCACCAGACCTTTGTTCTCTAGAACAAACACTGTCCAGTCCTGTGCAGGCCTCTGGAGATGCTGGGAACCAACAGCTGCAGTCCAGCCCAGGCTGGCCCTACAGCCCCAGTCCAGCCCAGGCTGGCCCTACGGCACCAGGGCATAGGAAGACTCTGACCAGCCAGAGTTTCAAGGGAGAGCCAGAGAAGCATGCTGAAGACAGTGATAGGTGAACCCAGCTGAAGACACAGCTGGTGCCAGAGATGCTTGTACAATGATCAGGGGAATGTGCAACTAAGCACACTGGAGCTTGCTCAAGGAGGCTGTGGGTCCCAAGAGATCTCTGACACCCGCTGGGGGTGTGACCTTTTCCACTGGGCTAGGCTAGCACAGGAAAAGATCTTGTCACCCCCTCAAGATGACAGAGCTGCCGAGGCTCCTTTTACCTGGACCCCACCTAGTGCCTTCCTAACGAGCCTGTACCTGCCCTCTGTCCTCTCGACACTGTTCCCGGCGTTACTATGAGACCTTGGAAGTCCCCTGCCTGCTCTGGGCCTCCATGGAAGGCCTAGATTCAGTCTGTTCTTTGCAGAGTCAGGGACACAAGGCACAATGAGCCAGTAGCCCTCGGAGGACTGTATCCAAGGCAGTAGCCCAGCTGAGCAGCCGATTTCGCTGTCTTTAAACAAAGCTTCCAGATGGGGCACTGCTCTCTGTGGGTGCGCTAGCCGGCTGCTTCAATGATCCACTAATTGGGTCTCCAGGGAAGGGGCTGAGGAAGAGCAGCCTCTCCCCCATCCATCGGTCCATCCATCCGTCCATCCATTCACCAAGAGTCTACCATGTGAATGAGGATACTAGGGGCTATTGTAGTTAATGGGAAGACAGCATTGCACAGATGGGCCAGCTGGCCTACCATGCCTACACAGAGAGCAGTCCCCGAAGCCCATAGGGCAGAAAATTAAACAGGATTGAGTGGCAGAGAAGGAGCATCTCCCAGGAGGTGAAATTTAAGCTGAGACCTGGCAGGTGAGATGGGACCAGCGGGCCACCATGGAGAAGGGACATCTTACAGGGGGCTGGAAAGCAAGGCTGAGAACCAGCCTATTCTTAGAGGAGTTGAACTGCTGCCTTTGGGTTTATGGGCATGGCCAGGAGAAGGAAAAGAAAGGATACCAGCAGGTGCCTGTGAATAGGAAGAAATGGCCCTGAGCCCCAGGCACCAGGCTCAGGAAAGGTGTGTCACAGCTAAATTGCTCCCCCTGCTGGACAGGGCTGGGATGACCATCGGTGTGTTCAGATGCTGGCCTGGGAACTCAGTCCAGAGAACTGTTTCCTTCTACCTGAAAAATCTGGAAAAATCTGAATTCATTGCCATCTCTCATGAACTGGGAGACTGAAGTGGGAGATCGAACCAGGATGGAAAATTCGAGGCCAGCATGAGCTACAAAATGAGACTATTGAAATCGAAGTCAAATGGGATGAAACTTCATACAGTTTCCAGAATCTCTTGAGCTATCTGGCTGAGGTGGTCGAGCATCACACCAGGCCTCACTCCTCTTCTGCATCCAGCCTCTGGGCCACCTCTTTGGGGCTCACCATGACCAAAAGTCCCTCTCTCCGCTGAAAAGGGACTCAGAGAACTGAGCAGTCTCCCATTCCAAGATAGTTGCCTTATCTCCCTGCCTACAGACCTCGGAACAAAACCCTTTAGGTTACGATTAGATTTGGAAGCCTCCACAGCCAGAGTCCATGAGCGAGGCAAAGGTGAATCTGAGGTTCAGCGGGGCTCAGAATTGTCCGGCCAGGCACCCCAGATGACTTACAAGACATAAAGAGAAGCATTCCTCCTAAGCCTTGGTGCACTTCCATTTAGCTGTGTGATTCTAGGTGAGTAGCTGGCCTCTCTGAGGCTCTGAGTCTGCATCCATAAAGACTATCTCCCAGGGAAGGCCAGGCTCCTGGCAATGGCCCCAATGTCCACCCTCCTGGGTGATAAAGCAACCTGGGGTCAGGAAAGGGCAGTGGAGTGGTGACATGGTCTATGACAGGCAGCCTAAAGAACCATGCACCAGTCGGTCCAGCCCTCAGGGTGCAGCAGGAGAGGAGGACCCAGGCTAGGGTGACAAGGAGGAGAGGAACAACCAGGGAGGAAGGGGTACAGCAGTACTATACAGTGCAGGCTAGACCAGAGCTAGGCTGAGAGGGTGGGGTGGGGACCCAAGAAGAGACATGATCTGGGGCCCCAGGGGGCTCAGAGGAGGAGGGATAGGGTGGAGTAAAGACTGAAATCTAGGCAGGAAGCTGGGCAGGACACAGCGAGACAATGGGTTATGCAGCTGAGTGTGGCCAGGTCTGAGGAGGTGGTCTGGAGGGTGGGGGTACAGCAAGGGCCTCCCTCTCCCTGCTTCTCTCGCTCTCTCTCTTCTCCCTGCCCTGCCCTATCCCCTCTTTCTGGCTTCCTTCGCCTGTCTCCTTGGAGTTTAGTGCCACAGCTCCCCCTGCTGTCCTCACACAGCATTGCGTCCAGCCAGTTCAAACCTGCCTGCATTCTATGACCACCACATCGCATGGTCTCTGGACCATGCTTCCTGAGGGACACAGCCGCAAAGCCAGACTGGTGCTGTGGTGCTGCCCACCTAGCCAGAGATTGTGGACCACTTGGTTTTGAAGGACAAGGCCCGGGGTCCCCACCTCTGCACCAGCCACTGTGGCTGGATAGGCAGAATGCAGGCGCCCCCAAGATGCCAACCATGCTAGATGCTTCCCTACACCCTCCCTCTTCTTCAGCTTCCCCCCAGCACCTGGAGCAGAGAGACACTGAGAGTCTCTGTATGCAGAAGTGGCTTCCCGGTCGGTGTCAGAGCTGGAGGAGAGCAGCCATGGTGAAGCTGGGCTTGGGAGAGGACAGCCTAGGAACTGGCTTCACATTTAAAATGCACTTAAAACAAAGGAGAAACCAAGTCACATGACAAACAGGAAATGCAGCCCTTCACAAGCCTAATGAGAGAGAGGTCAGCACAGAAAACAGCCCCTAAGGGGGAAAAATCCGAGACCCAGTGCAGAAGGACTTCAGCAAAGAAAAGCCCAAATGGCCCTGAGTTGCACAATCACTGTCTCTGCAAATGAGTGAACCAAAGGATGTGTAGGCACCATTAGGACCATCAGAACCGCAGAGTGCCCTCAGATGTGCCTAAAGCACCATGGATACAGAGCCCTGCTCCTCTGCCAGGAACCACCAAGGTTCCATCCAGCATACACTGGCTCACCAGTCCTGCAGACACGGGCTGTCTCCACAATTGCATGGTGGGAGCTAGGGCACTGTCACCTTGGAAATGCTAACAACACCCTGCCCAGGAGCTGTTACATAAACTCTGCTAGGTCACAGGAAGAGGGCCTCTGGCTGTTGAGGGCCTCGAGTGCCCAGTGCAGTACAGAGCCCCAGGCTCTGCTCTAGGAATCTTCTCAGATGGCTGCCCAACTTTGGCTGGAAAACCTCCCAGAACAGGAGAACCATCTCCTCCCAGGAAGAGTAAGCTACCGCTGGGTGGCTGGATTCCCTGCCCCACACCATCCTCAGAGTCCACCTGCTCTACCCTCCAGCGAAAACCACAATGACCCATGGCCAGGGGTCCTAGGCTATTCACTGCTGTGGTGGCTTCTCCTGAGTGACACAGGCAGTCCCCTTTCCTCTGTAAATCAATGCAGGTAATTGGTCCTCCCTCATAGAGGACTGTCCCTGCACACACAGATGAGGCCAGTCTCCCCTAACTCTTTCCAGACTCCATGGTTTAGTCATAACATTTGGTTTTGCCTAAATGGGGCCTTCTGGGCAGACCCCAAGGTCTTTACACTATTGTCCCTTCTCTCTGAAAAGCACATATGTCTACATCTTCTCTCCTTTATCACCTTGGAGAGGCCTCTACTGCCTACTCTAGCTAACAATAGCCTTTTTCCATTCCCTTCCCATCTTCTCATCCAGTGTATTTCTTTGCCCATTATCTGTGATTTCTAACAGAACACTAACCCAGGGGACAGGGGCCCTGTGTATTCCATACACCACCAGAGCCTAGTGCCTAGAACTGTGTCTGACACATAGTTATGCATGAGTGAACAACTACTGACTAGGGGGCAGGTCAGAAGGGGGCTGCTGCACGCAGGACCAGTCAGGGTCCATCTGTGGGCTCTGCTCTGAGCTCTGAGCTGCATCCATTCAGATCCCATGCATTGATAGCCTTTGTGCCCCTTCCCATCCCGTCAGCCTCCACAAAGAGGGAGGAGGCCAGGAGGTCATATGTCTCCTAGAGACACACTGGGGGTCTCAGTTCAATAGTAAGCTGTGTGACACCTAATCACTCTGATCCCAGTGCAGGATGGTCACAGGGGTGATCCTCAGTAGTCCTGTTAGCCTAACAGAAAACTGGCATTGCATTGAGACAGAACAAAAGAGGCAGAGCCTGGAGGGGACCCTGCTCACAGCCATCTGACTCCTTCACACTATCGCAGCCCTTCTGAAAGCCTGGCTACCCTCAGGACCTGGACAGAAGAGGCCTTGAGAATGCGAGCACTGATGCAGGTATTTAGGGGGAACGGGTAAGACTGCTCCTGTGGACGCCTCTGGCTGGTGCCTTCCTGAGCATGCCTGTGCTGTCTTGTCCTTTGTTTTTAATGTAGACTCTGCAACAGAGGACACATGCAAAACAAAACTTAGAATAATGGGTCAGCAGGGGAAAGAATCCCTTCCCCCAGCCCGGATCCCACACTTGCTCCCATCCCCAAGGATAAGCACACCCACCGGATCCTTGCAAGATGAATTTATGCATACAGAAAGTCATGGCCACACACGGACAGAAGTGGCTGTGCTCTCTAAGCTTGGTTCTGCCTGTTAGATTTCTCCACTTGGTGCATCTGGAGACTCTTCTTCATCAGAGCTGATCGTGAACCCCCTGTGGTGATTCTCCTGAAAGCCTGTGTTCACAGTGAATCCCCTCTTGTTGGACATTAAGGGTACTTCCAGCTTTATGCTTTTACAGATGATATCTTGATATGCCAATCTTTATACATTCCTCATTTTGCAAGCTGCTTTTCTTTTTTGCTCAATAATAAATGATGCTTATCTTCCCGGGTAAACAGCCCTGCCATTCCTTTGAGAGCTGAATAGCATGCCATTGTGCTTTCTAGCCAAAGCAGATGTAACCACTCCCTTACTGGAGTCTAGACTGTTGCCAGCGTTTTGTTATTACAAGCTGCTCTGCAGGGACATTCCTTCAAGCTAAGCCTTGGCACACGTCCTTAATTCTCTCCTCGGCCATGTGCCCAGAGATGGAATTTATAGGTCAAAGGGTGTATATTGTGTGTGTGTGTGTGCCATATTTTTAAATCCCTTAGAGAGAGAGAGGGAGAGGGGCGGGGGAGTTCTTCATGGGTTAGGGGCTGCCTCTGTATGTTCCTGTAGGTGTCCTCAAAACTTTCTGGTGGTTTTGTAAAATGGGCTGTGAATGCTTTCTCTCCCTGCCTCTACAACTGCTCAGCCTATTCTGCTCCTTCCTTGTGGGTGGGAGCAGGCAAGAGTCTCTCCAGTCTAGAAGCCTTTTCCCTGAGCAAAATGTGGGAGGAACTGCAGATCTTCCTGGAGTTCCCTGCTGGCCTGGCCAGCTAGGGTGGAAATCCATCCCAAGCCGGGAAATCTGTAGCCACAGCTGCTCAGAGGCTGAGTTGGCCTGAGACCCATGACAAACAGCTCACCTCTAGGAAGCATTACCCAGACTCAAGCAGAGGAGTCTGATTCAAAAACTACAGGGCCGAGTTCCAGGCCAGCCTGGTCTACAGAGGGAATTCCAGGCCAACCAGTGCTATATAGTGATACCCCGTTTCAAAACAACAACAAAAATAAACAAACAGAAAAACTAGAGAACAACATTCAAAGGCACCCAAGTCAGGAAAGATTGAAGAATGTTCCAGATTAAAGAGAAGCTGGAGACGGGCCAACTCAGAACCAAAGGGCCTGACTTGATGCCTTAGTCATTAGAAACATCACTAAGGGCCACTGGCCAGGCAGGGCCCGAGGGTTGGCTTGGGTGCCTCCCATCAGTGCCATGGGTGGTGGTATTGGAGCCCTCAGAGGGAAAGACCCACCTTTCCCTGCACTCTCTGGCCTTCTAGCCTGCCTGGGTGTTCTGTGTTCAAACATAGCCTCCCTTTGGCCTAAGACAGACAGGATAGGACCAGAGGAACTGGATCGGTGACACTGTGGCAACCCCAGTCACCAGGTGTGCAGCTGAAACAGTTCTGAGAATCCTGAGACAGACGAAAAGGCCCTGCTGCCCCTGAGGTGCTGGGCAGGTGTTGGGCACTTTAAAATCACTGTTATTGTTAACTATAAATCCTCTAGGTTCTTACTGTAAGCACACCCTTCTGATGGCCCTGTTCCTGCAAACAAACAAAGGTATGGGGGGGGGGGGGCAATTTGACTCCCTAATTAGCAGCTAGTAGATTCCCCCTGGCTTCTCTTAGCAAAAGGCCTATCAGGTTACCCTTATACCCTGAGAAAACTACTCAATAATTGCAGCTGCTTGCTGCCGCTCTTGAAAGTATATCTTCAACCAGAACTGTTTCAGTATAAGACTTTTGTTACTACAAGTCTTGAAGTCTAGATGACTCTGAAACCATTTCTTCCTAGGGGCCAGAGGAGGAGGAATACTTTCTCTGGTGGCCTAGAAGAGAGACTACTGTGATTGGTGTCAAGAGGGAAGGTTGTGAAGGGCCTAGACATAAACCTCCATAGTTGAGATTGCAGCTAAAGGAGTAAGGCTGTGGCTGCCACAAACTCCAACCTTCATTTACATGTGAGGCTTGCTGTGATTGGTGCAAACACAAACCATCATTTACATGTGAGGCTTGCTGTGATTGGTGCAAACACAAACCATCATTTGCATGTGAGGCTTGCTGTGATTGGTGCAAACACAAACTGTCATTTGCATGTGAGGTGTGTGTGATCCATATATTCAGGATCCTCAAGTCAGGTTTTAGAAACAGGTTGCTCAGCTCACTTGGTTCAGTGCTAAGGGAACAAAAAGTGTGTCCTAATAAGGTGGTTCCAAGTGCCAACCTGTCCTGAGCTCCCCACTCAGGACTGTTGACAAAGCCAGTGCTTGCTTCCACCTGACATGTTTTGAAACCCTTTTGTCAACAGCATCCCAAGAAGCTTGCAGGCAGAGGACACACAGCTGCTTCAGCCTAAGGCAGCTACCCTGCGGATTCTCATGCTGCTTGTCATACTCTGGCCCCCTGGGTCTAAATGGCATTCTATCCTTGGCAATCCTGAAAGGTTTTGTTCTCAAGACTCCTTTACATTCCTAACCATCGAGGACCTCAAAGATCTTGGTGTCCATTTTCATTGTCTACATTTATGACATGCATTGTTAAAACACACTTTTCTTTTTGTTTGTGAAAAGGTCTTATGTAGCCCAGAATGGGCTCAAGCTGGCTGTGTAGCCAAGGATAACTCCTAATCTTCCTGCCTGTAGCTCCCAAGTCCTGAGATTACAGGTATGGGTCATCATACCTGGCTTAAAGACTTCTTAAAAATAATTTTTAGGCTGGGCAGTGATGGTACATGCCTTTAATCCCAGCACTTGGGAGGCAGAGGCAGGGGGATCTCTGAGTTCAAAGCCAGCCTGGTCTACAGAGTGAGTTCTAGGACAGCTGGGGCTACACAGAGGAAACCCTGTCTCTAAAAACCAAAATACTACTAATAATAATAATTTAAAATTAATTAATGAATTAGTTAATTAATTAACTTACTGCATGTGCACGCGTGCGTGCGTGCGTGCATGCGTGCGTGCGTGCGTGCGTGCGTGCGTGTGTGTGTGTGTGTGTGTGTGTGTGTGTATGTGTGTGTGTGTGAACATGCCATGGAGACCAAAGCACAACATGAAGGAGTTACTTCTCTCCTTCCACCATGTGGGCCCCAGTCATCCAAATTAGATTGTCTAGCTTGGTGGCAAGCACCTTGATCTTCTGATCCATCTCAATATCTCCTAAAATCGACTTTTTAAAAGATTATTCTGGTGACAGTCTTACTTAGATAGTCCAGGCTGGCCTTGAATTTGCAATCCTCCTGCCTCAACCTCTCAAGTGCTGGGGCTGCAGGTGTGCCACCACACCCAGCCCAAGAGACTTTTATGCAACACTCATATACTCCTGCTTGTCTCTTTTGCTGCCAGACCTAAGATGTCAATACATAATGTGCCTAGAAAGTTCCCCCGGGCATCTGTGAGAGAATGAGGAGGCAAGGTTGTCTTACGTTATTTGGATCAGGCCCTCTGGATAAGTGAGACAAGTGAATAGCTTGGACTGTTTGGGAGGCATGCAGGCTGTGGGACCTGGACCTGTCCTTAGTGCATGAGCTGGCTGTTTGGAACCTTGGGCTTACACAGGGACACTTTGCTCAGCCTGGAAGGAGGGGACTGGACCTGCCTGCACTGAATCCACCAGGTTTAAATGAATCCCCAGGGGAGTCTTGGCCCTGGAGGAGATGGGAATGGAGGGGAAGGGGTGGGGGGAAGGTGGGGGTGGGGGCAGGAGGGGGGAGGACAGGGGAACCCATGGCTGATATGTAAAATTAAAACACAAATATAATTTTTAAAAAAAGGGGGGGGGGAGAAAGAAAATAGTTTTGGCCAGATGGTGGTGGCACACGCCTTTAATCCCAGCACTCGGGAGGCAGAACCAGGCGGATCTCTGTGAGTTCGAGGCCAGCCTGAGCTACCAAGTGAGTTCCAGGAAAGGCACAAAACTACACAGGGAAACCCTGTCTCGGGGAAAAAAAAAAAAAAAAAAAAAACAAAGGGAAAAATAGTTTTGATCTCCAGAACCCTTTGAAGGGTCTCAGAACCCCAGTTTGAGAATTCCTGGTCTGTGTCATGCCCCTGCTTCAAAATCTTTAGAGACTGTTAAAACCACTGGGAAGGAAATGGCAGAACAGGTACACTGAGATGTATACACTGTGACCACAGTGACTTTCTTCCTTAGAACAATACCCAGAAGGGCTTTCAAGAAAGCCAGATGCAGAGCATGTGTCCCAGCATCCCTCGTTATCACAGCTACCAAACAACTCAAATTGACAGGAGAATTGACAAATAAATGATGCCATTTCTGTAACAGTGGCACACAGGCATCTTGAGTGTTAGCACCAGACCCTAAATCAAAGTGAAATGAGCCAGCAAGTTGTGGGAGGTGATTCAGAACAAACCAGTTTGGTATACTTCAAAGCAGACATGACAGGAGTGGCATGTTGTTTGTACACACACACACACACACACACACACACACACACACAAAACACATGAGAAGGCAAAGTTTCAGTTTCCTGCTGTGGGGTCAGATTGGGAAAGAAGAGGCAGACACAGGGGTTTTTCAATGTACCCATGATGCTTCATTCCTAAAATAACTGCTTCAGGACCCAGTGACAATGGGAAAGTGTTGAACTCCATGTAGGAGTGGAGTGAGCCACACCAGCCACTGAGCCCATTTGTTACCATTTTCCAGTCCCAGCAGCCAGATGCCAGATGCCTGAAAATATCCATCTCTTTTCTTTCTTATTCACTTATGGAGAATAGCAGTTCCCCCAAAGGAAGCCAGACAGGCCCAGCTGCCGTCAGAGAGAAGTGACTCCTTCAGCCAACAAGGCAAAGGTAAGGTGAGTCATTCTTCTCATGCACACAGGGTGAGTGTGGTAGCATTCTGTAGGATTAGACCGTCAAGAAAAGTAAAGCTTAGGACAGCAGGGCAGAACGCTAGGTCAGGGATGACATCATGGGGCTCCTATGCCAGCCTGCACCTCAGGCTCTCCTCTTGACTGGAGTCAGTGTGGTCCAGCTGGTGTCTTCTCACAGCCATGCATCCTCTAGCATCCCTCACACTGCCCAAGCTGGACCGTCACCTCCCAAGCACATCCCAAGTATATGTTTGCTCTTCACTGAAGACGCAAACGCACATGCTCCACCTCACTTCTCCCCCACTTAGCATCTCCAAGGAGGAAGCCTTCCCAGGCACAGCAGAGCTGACAGGAACTCAACACATGAGCCAGTCAGCCTGCAAGCATCTGGATCCACCTGTGTGCGGACAGGGCACAGATTTTTTTTAAGACATCTACAGGCCTCTAGTTTACCTCAAGCCAGCTCCAATTGGGTTCTTGCTGCTCATCCGCATAGAAGCCCAGCTGATGGGAGAGCAGGAGCAGGGTGGCCTTTGTCTAGGGCAGTGGTTCTCAACCTTCCTTATGCTGCCACCCCTTAATCCAGTTCCTCATGGTGTGGTGACCCCCAACCATAAAGTTATTCCATTGCTACTTCATAACTGTAATTTTGCTACTGTTATGAATGTAAATATCTGATGTGCAGGATATCTGATATGCCACCCCTATGAAAGGGTCGTTTCTGCCCCCAAATGGGTTGTGACCCACAGGTTGAGAACCACTCCTCTACAATGAAACTATCATTGTGCAGTTTGGCCTAGAGAGCTGCCAGCCACTTTGTATGTTAAAAGAAATTTGGAAACACAAATTGGTGAAGGAAATTGCTTCATTCACAGTGTGGCCAAATGGTGAGGCCCTAAGCTCTTCCCAGCCTGTAGCCTGTGGCTACATTAAAGTTGTTAGTCAGGAGTCAAAGTCTGGAGCAGGTGTGAGCTCACCTGACAGCCAGAGCAGCAGGTTCTCTCCTCAGAGAGGGGTCCTGGACTGGTATCAGGTAGCCTCCCACTCTGTTATTTTATTCAAATTTAGGCTGAGAAAATGGGGGTCTTGAAGATTCCCCATCTAGAAAGAGAAAAGAACTTCAGGGTTTTGAAGGATTCTCCCTACCAATTCCAGGCCTGGCAGAGGACTTTGGCCAGAAGTCTCTTCCTTTCATCTAAGTCCACTCAGTGTGAAAGGTGAGCCCGGAGGAGGGAGGGCCCAAGGGAGGCGCCCCCTCCCCAGGGCAGCTCTGTCTGAATCTCTCCCTCCCCGAGTAGGGGGTGGGCTGCAGCCCAGAGTCACAGTCTCCGTGCTTTGGAGCCTCTTACCCTCGCCTTTAAAAAGAAAAAGAAAAATCTTCCTCTTGGAGCCAATCAATGCATTTCAGCATTTAGCCTTGAAAACTCTGAGCCTTTCTTCTTGCTCCTGAAGAATCCACACCAAGATAAGAAAGAAAAAAGTCCCCACTTTGCTACAGCTGCAAAAGCAGCCACACTCAGAGTCACTAAACGGGTCTGATCAAGCAGGGATATATATATATATATATATATATATATATATATATATATATATATATATATATATATATATATATATACCCCTTCAGTGTGGAGAACAATGTGAAGCCTGGAGCCTGTTCTAGTTTCTGCTGGAATAGCTACATCTTGCTGGAAGGGTGATTTGCACAGAGCCTTTAAGATGCCTTCAGTCTCGTCCTCCGAAGCGTGTGATTGTTGAGACATCTCGTATGATCATTTCTTGCCCTGCTAATAACATCTAATTTGGCATCTGCTGTTTTCTGAAATCTCTTTGTCACGTCTTAAGAGGATCACTGCCATTTGCACGGATGGAAATAATTAGCAAATGCTGAGCTGTTGTTAGTTGCCTTATCCAAGCTAAGACTCCCAGGGTCTTGCCTCATTTAAATCAGCACTGACCTGGGTTTGCCCTCCCGCCCCACCCCCACCCCACCTCCATTTCCACCCCTTGCTCACCTTCAAAACTGCCTCAGTGTCCACGTCTGGTCAGGTGGAGTCGGCATTCACATCAGCTGGGCTCTTCCAGGATCAAGTGGAAAGAGCCCGCCCGGCTCTAAGTGGCTAGTGTTAAAAAGCAGCTGATTGGTCCTTCGGCCGAAACATCCCAGCTGCTCCTACTCAGGCACAGGTGGATCCAGGTGTTCGGAGGCTGCTTGGCCCCCGTGCCCCACCTGTGCCCAGCCCTGGCTGGACTTTGCTATGCCCCAGGATGGCTTCCTCTTCCAAGAAGCAAAATTATTCAGCAAACACTTTACATTCTGAAGAATTTCCAGAAGCACCGTGGCTGGAGACTTTGATTGGCTGGGCCTGAGGGATGTGCCCATCATCCCCTAGGCAGGGATGCAGCTGGTTAAGCTGGTGATGTCTCTACCCGGGTCCCCAGAGTTGATGGCATACACCTCCCTGAGCATGTAGTGACTTTACCTTGCTAGCTGGATGTCAGCAAGGCAAGATGGAAGCCCTGAGCAGACTCTATAGAGAAAGGCTTTCTTCCAGCTGGGAATGTAGTTCAGCAGAGAGTTTGCCCAGCAAGCACAAAGCTACCACTACCTCCCACTGGCAGAATTCGGGGAGCGGGACAAGGGTTCCATTATGGTCAGTCTTCCATAACAGAAGTCAGCTCTACAGTGCAGAAAAGGCTGGAGTGATGTTTCGGGAGTAAGGAACCAACACACCGTGAGAGGCTGCTCGGATTATTAGTTGGGTTGCACCTTCCCTGAGCCTTTGCTGCAACGGTGCATTGACTGTTTTTGATGAATGTAATAACAACATTGAACAGGTCCCCCATCCCCTTGGCTTCTGCCTTGAGGTATGTCAGTCAGCTGCAACTCTCGGACAGCCTGGGCTTTGAGGCCTATGCAGAGGCCTGAAGAAGCTGCCACTCTGTGACTGCAGCTACCGACTGTTAAGCATCAAGTCAATCCTTGGAACAGTTTGAACCAGCCTTCCTGGGCACCACCACCCTTGGGTAAACTGAGGAGAACCTGCAGCCATTTCTACCCAGATCAGAGGGGGGCATTTCCTCTGGTGGCCAGTATGAAGGACTATACCATGATTGGTGCAGGGAGCCCTGCAACCCCCACTTTTGGCTATGGGTTCTCTACCAGCCGTGATTGCCCTTCACCTCACAGGAGAAAGTGCTGGCGGAAGCAGAGACGCCAGATAGTTGGCAGAGAGCAGAGCACCAAGGCTGATGGAAACAGACGAGAAACTGTTTCTGGTCACTGGAAGACTTCCACACTAGGGCATTCCCCTGCCTCAAGAGCCAAAGGCCTTTAGAATCAAGGCCATTACTAGGGTCTGCGAGTCTGGATGCCCTATATCTGAGCATTGTTACAGTAGCAGCTATGGGAGCTGAGGGTCCTGATTCCCGAGGCTCACTCGGATGTCATTTGGTATCACCATGAGATGCTGCTTAGAGCTGAGTGAATGCTGGACTTTCAGAACAGAGCAGTGAACCTCCAGCCTAAGTACCTGCAGCTACAGCCCTCTGCCTGCTGAGGCTGAAGCCATGGGTCTTTTTGTCCTTTGAATTTATGGCCTCTGGGATCTGTGGGCCTATTCCTGAGCTTTCAGCACCAAGGCCCCAAGTCTGCCAAATACCAAAAGCTTCTTTCTTTGTACTCATGACATCCTTCTGAGACACTCCATGGCTGGACAGGCTGAGGGCTGTGTCCCTGAAGACTGGGTGGGCAGGTTGAGGTTGCTTGTCCTCTAAGTCACCAAGCAACCTTGTGCACGTGGCACCTGTCAGCAGCTGCCTGTGTTGCCCAAGTCACCCCCAATGTCACATGGTGACATTTAAAGCTTTACACATGTATAAGAGCTGCAGGACTGGCCCTGGACAGGTGCAGAGGACCTGAGGATTGGAGTATGGATAGAGTACCCCAGTCTGGGGGTGTCACATTCTGTGAATTTGATTTTGAGGGGATGCAAAAATCAGAATATGCGGAAAGGGTCTGTTGAAATTCTGAAAGATGATTATTTTTAAAGGCATTGTTCAGGCCTACAACATACCCTACTAATAAGGACCAGGACCAGCCTTTGAAACTAGAGAAGGAAACTTTCAGAAGGCCCCTTTGCATGAGCTATCACCCCAACCATCTGGGAGGCCAGGGTCTGTGGGACCTATGGAGTGTGAGCTTGCATCCCTATAGTTGGAGACCCATCTCCTTGGAGTGGCTTTGTGTTTTCTAGCTCTATTCAAGTTGCCCTCTCTGGAATACCATCAGGTCCTAGCCAGATGGAACTGATTCTGTACTGAGAGGCCACCTAAGAAGATCTGACTGCAGGGGCTCTGCACACGCCTCACAGCTGAGACCTCAGCACCAAGTGATATGAGAAACCAAACACTAGGCATGCTCTAGCAGCCAGCCTAAACCCTAGCCTCGGGACCAATTACACAGCAGCTTCCCCATCACCTGGGATGAAGCTGCTTAGTAATGGACCATGGAGAGTTCCTGAACAGGGAAGCTACCCTCTGCAGCCACTCCCCTCCACCACCACCCCCACTCCATCCATTCCACCCTACCTACCCCTGGCATGATAAGACTGAGAGACTGAGAACAGGGTCCCTGCCAAAGCCACACTGGAGGAAGTAGCAGGTGGGGACTGAGAATCAATCACCTGCTGTCTGCTTAGGTGTGCATATTGGGCTGGGGATGTAGTTCAGGTGGTATAGTGCCTGTCTAATGGGCATGAAGACCTGGTTTCCATTCCCAGCACTGAATAAAATGGCCTTGGTGGTTCGTACATGTAATCCCAGCACTTAGAGAAATAGAGGTAGGAGGATCAGAAATTCAAGGTCATCCTCCACTGTATAATGAATTCTAAACCAGTCTGGACTATATGAGACCCTGTCAATAAATAAGTGATTAGATAGATAGATGATAGATAGAGGATAGATAGATAGATAGATAGATAGATAGATAGATAGATAGATAAATGGCTGAAGAAATGGTTCAGTGGTTAAGCACATGGGCTGCTCTTGCAGAGGACTGGAATTCAGTTCCCAGACACCTCATGGTGACTCACAACAGTCTATAACTTCAGTTCCAGGGGATCCAACACCCTCTTCTGGCCTCCATAGGCACTGTACACTAGTGGCAAACACTCATACACATAAAATAAAAATAAATACATCTTTAAAAAATAAATAGCTAGGTGTGGTGGTGCACATCTTTAATCCCAACACTCGGGAGGCAGAGCCAGGTGGATCTTAGTGAGTTCGAGGCCAGCCTGGTCTACAGAGTGAGATCCAGGACAGGCTCCAAAACTACACAGAGAAACCCTGTCTTGATAGATAGATAGATAGATAGATAGATAGATAGATAGATAGATAGAAAGATAGATAGAAAGATAGAAAGAAAGATAGATAGATAGATAGATAGAAAGATAGATGATAGATAGATAGATAGATAGATAGATAGATAGACAGATAGATAAAATGAAAAAGTGAGGCCAGTCATGATGGCACATGCCTTTAGTCCTTCAGTTACTAGTGTTACATCTCTTATGCTTACAGTGCTGGGACCCTCAATATTATCAGTTATTGTTCAGCTCCAGGCCTGTGGGATGGGGATCCCCAGCTCTTAAGAACTGTAGAGGGGCTGCAGAGATGGCTCAGAAGTTAAGAGCACTGGCTGCTCTTCCAGAGGCCCTGGTTCAGTACCCAGCAACTCATGTGTAATGAGATCTGGTGCCCTCTTCTGGCGTGCAGGCATGCATGCAAGCAGAACATTGTATACATCATACATACATACATACATACATACATACATACATACATACATACATACATACATACATCTTTTTTAAGAGACTGGGAACTCCTCCAATGATATGGACTTGTAGTTTCTCACAGCCTCTCTCTTCCTTCAGTCTCTGCTCTCCACCACCACCCCTCAGCCATCTTGTCTCCTCTGCTCTCCTCAAGTCCTCGGCTACCTTCAGAGCTCATGCTGAAGCTCCTCTTACAATGACACCAGGGGGCAGCATAGGGTGGTCACCACACTGAAAGAGTGGCAGCCTTCAAAGGTGTGTGTGTGTGGCAAGGGTGTCTGCACCAACCACAGCCCAGCCCTTCCTGTTCGTAAAGGACTTTATTCACAACATACAAATAAGGGACCACTGTGTCCCCAATCATCGCAGTCCCTCATGCAAATGAGGAAACATTTTTGCACCAATCACAGGCCTTTTGCTGCCTTCCCTCTGGTCTGGATGAAAATGGCTGCCAGAGTTCCCTCAGGCTTGTGATGGTTAAAAGCTCTCACACAAAGAAAGGGCTTCAAACAGTGGCCAAAGCCTTCAGGAGCCTGAGTGCTTTGGCAGTGAGCAGCTGCAGTTGGCCTGGAGACTTCATCCACAGAGAGTTCAAAGCAGTAGGTGCTGGCATAAGCTAGAGTCAGGCTGCCTGTTTGGCTGACAGTCTTTGCCCAAGGCAGGTTCTTCAGAAAGACAAGGCATGCACAGCATGTGACTGGCAGCCTGGTGTGTTGGCTAAGATTAGGTTCAAATGTGAAGGAAGAGCCCAATGTGTTTAAACAAGATAGCCATTTATCTTGCTCATTCCAAAAGCCATTGGAAAGCTGAATTCCAAGGCCATGGCAGACACATGGCAGTGTCAGGGATATCAGCCCCTGTATCTTGTTGCATGAGAGGCTTCCAGTCCCCAAGTTAACCTATGGTTCAAGATGGCTACTGTTACTACAATCATTACAAGGACATCTCCATGAACTGGAAAGAGCCCTCTCTTTCAGAATGTTGCTTGCCCATTCCATCCCACTGACCAAAACTCGGCTCCTGGGCTCTACATCACTCAGGAGAGGCTACAAAGCATAGGCTTCAACAGGCTTCAGTTGGGGCAATTGTGCATCCTCCATGCTCCCCACCCCCAAAAAACGAAAATCAAGGCTTCCATTACAGTAGGGAAGAAAAATAAGACCACATCTGGGAGAATAACATAGTCCCTGCAGAAGACTGATTAAAACTAATTTAACTGTGAATTCTAGCAACTGCTCTTGCATAAATCCCCAGAGGCCAATTTATAAGGATTTGGAGTAGTACTGTTCACTGTGGCAACATCAAGTCTATCCAGAGTGCTTGCTGGTCATGAGTGAGTGAGCACTCACACGCGGGCTCCTAAGGGGGAACCCTTCTCCTACCTGCCTGGAAAGACCACCAAGACCCACTGCTGGGGTATGGGCAGCTGCGAGCTTTTACAGTAAAAAAGGTGAAATGGTAACAGCTTCCTGGTAAGCACTGTAGGCAGGCAAGCTCCACACCCTATTCGGGGTCACCGGGCCCCTGCCCTGTGTGTGTGTGTGTGTGTGTGTGTGTGTGTGTGTGTGTGTGTGGAGATAAATTCAGGGTCAGAGGGGGAAGGTCACCTCCCACCACAGGCAACCTGCAAGAAGTTTATACCTTGCTTTGTTTTGCTTTTCCATGTGTAAATAGTGTCTGTATTTATTTATTAAAAAGAAAAAAAGAGCTGGAGAGATGGCTCATTGGTTTAGAGCAGAGACTACTCTTACAGAGGGCTGATGTCTTAGTTCTTCTACTGCTGTGATGGAACACCACGACCAAAAGGAAAGCATTTGTTTTTCTATACCTCCATATCACAGTTCATTATCCAAGGAAGTCAAGGCAGGAACTCAAACAGGTCAGGAAGCTGGAGGCAGGAGCTGACATAGAGGCCATGGAAGAGTGCTGCTTACTGGCTTATTCCTCATGGCTTGTTCCTCATGGCTTGCTCAGTCTGCTTTTTTATAGAACCCAGCACCATCAGCTCAGGAGCATTTTCACCCACAATGGGCTGGACCCCCTCACCCCTCACATCGACCACTAAGAAAATGCTCTACAATGGTTCTCAACCTGTGGGTCATGACCCCCAGAGGGGGGTCAAATGACCCTTTCCCAGGGGTTGCCTAAAATCATTGGAAAACACAGGTATTTACATTGCGATACCCAACAGTAGCAAAACTACAGTTATGAAGTAGCAACAAAAATAATTTTATGGTTGGGGTCAGCACAGCATGAGGAACTTTATTAAAGAGTCAAAGCATTAGGAAGGTTGAGGACCACTGGCCTACAGACTTGCCTGCCCACAGCCTGATCTTATGGAGACATTTTCTCAACTGAGGCCCCTCCTCTCAGATGACTCCAGCTTATGTCAAGTTGACACAAAACTAGCCACCACAATCCAGTACGGTGGCACACGCCTTTAATCCCAGCACTGGGGGGGGGGACACGGGGACAGTCAGCAGATCTCTGTGAGTTTGGGGCCAGCCTGGTCTACAGAGTGAGTTCCAGGACAGCCAGGGCTACACAGAGAAATCCTGTCTTGAGAAACCAAAAGAAAGAAAGAAACAAACCAACCAAAAGCAGCCACCACAACAGAGTTACCCATTTTAAGTTGTGCATAATGCTCTGAAACTCCAGCTCCAAAGAATCCAGGGTTTCCTCTGGTCTTTGTGAACACCCACCCAGCCAAACACCCACATAGCATATACCCACACAGACATACACACATTCACATAAATAAAATAAGTCATTTTTTTTAAGTTGGCGTGTGCCTCAGCTCTGTGGTGGTTCCCTCTGTACTCTAACAGCTTGCTCAGTGACAGCTCTGACAAGCAAAGTTTGCTACTGTGATATCACAGCCTATTCCTCCCCACTACATACACACACACACACACACACACACACACACACACACACACACACACACACACGCTTGACCTCGCGGCAGAGATGTGAACCCACCCACCCAGCTCTGGATCTGACTACCCAATCCTCCTAAGTAGTTCCAAAAGCTACCATCATTTCAGTGAGAGCAAGCTATTAGCACCCTCAGACCAGGCTCCCATGTAAGCCCTAGGGCACACTTCCAAGTGTACCACTTGGAAGAAGCTCCCAGAGATTCTGGCAGCATTGTGGTCCCTCCCCTCACCATCAGGATTGAAGCTTACTGACCATACCTGGTCATCTGCAGTGCTCAGGCCAACATTGTCCTTCTGGGCCTGGGACCCAAGAAGTCTTACATGAAGAAGGCATGTAGTTAGAGCTTACCGGTGTCTTTACATGTTGCTTGTCATGGCAGCAGCTGGCAGTCTCTCCCCCCCAAGCCTTCCACTTCCCAGAATTCTCTTCTCTCTTGTCCCGCCTATACTTCCTGCCTGGCCACTGGCCAAACAGCATTTTATTTATACAGAGCGATATCCACAGCAAAGACATTACCATATGACAACAAAATGTTGGGGGCTATCCCCTTGGCACCCTCCTGGCCTGAGGGCCAGCCCCTGGGGCAAGTGGGAACCCAGCCGAGCTGAGGTTACCTCTTGGCTCTGACCATTTAGCTTGGCTATGAAACTGGCAGACTCTTCCTGCTCAGAGACAGTTGGAGGTCACCAACCACAGAGTCCTTTTTCCACACCATGCCTTGTAGAATATCCTATAGTTCCAGCACTTTCTTGAAATATTATTACATGTGCCTGGTGCCTGAAGACGTCAGAAGAGGGCAGATCCCCAGGGACTGGAGTGACAGATGGTTTTGAGTCACCACAGAGGTACTGGGAATCAAATCCAAATCCTCTGCAGGGGCAAGCAGCGCTCTTAACCGCTGAGCCGTCATCTTCTAGCCCTGCATTTCTTCCACCTGCTCTTGTCAGTTACCATCATACTCTCAGTCACGATCAACCAATGCACTGTTCCAGACACTTAGAATCAGTTTCTGTGGCAGGTGACTGGTGGCACACAGGGTCAGATGGGTCTCTCTGCCCCTACTTTACAGACTGGAGAGGGGCAGCCCAAGATGACAGCTTAAGGAGCCCAGGGTGGTAGGGACCACAGGCTCCACCTACTGGGCTGAACATGGTAGGGAGACCTCAGCTCCCCAGAACTCTCTTCTTTCCATATTGGTCTCCTCCCAACAAGCCACAGTAACCTGCCCCTTACCCTGCCCTGGCAGCCAGTTCTGGAGACATCCCCTGGTAGGGGCCTCCCTGCCACCTATAAAGTCCTGCTGCTGAAAGGCACCAGCCCACATCTACTACTCTTTTTGCTTTTATTAAAAAATAGATCAAGAAAATATACACACTGTAGCCTTATGGCTGAAGAGGCTGAGAGCTATGGGAAAGGGACAGGGGATAGGCAGGCAGGACCCCAGCAGGAATGTAGTGCTGGGAAGGCAGGGGTCCCCAGCTGGAGCACAGGTAACAAGGGGAACTGGGGGTGGAGGACAGGAAGAAGCCTGTATCCCAGGGTGCAGGTATACCCCTGCCCAGGGCTACTATCCACATGAGTTCCTCAACCGTACTCTGCTCCACCTGGGAGCCCATCTGTCTTCACAGGCCTCCCTGATGCCTAGGTGCCCACTCAGGCATTGATGGCTTTCCAGCGCTCGCTGTCTGTGCTGTTTATGCTGCCCGTGTGGCAGGGCATGGAGGCGATGTCATCTAAGTAGGCCACTCCAGCAGAGTCGAACTGTGTGCTGGAGTAGCTGGCTGCCGAGACCCCCGCAGGCCCTGCAGACTCTATGCCCTCGCGCCGGGCCACTGAGTAGGGTTGTGGCAGGTGCATGTCCGGCTCTTCAGTCTCATCCACTTGGCATTTGTAGGAGAAAAGGATCTTGGGCTCTGAGCTGGTGAGAGAGTGCAGAGGGACCACTGCAGTCAGGAGGAGCAGAGGCCAGACAGAGCCCTAGCTCATCTGTAGGAGCCTGCGGAACCCTTGAGTCCACCAAGCTTTGAAGCTGGCCCCACCCACGCCTGAGAGATGGGGCAAGAGCTTCTCCACCTCTCCACCCATGGGTGTGTTAGCCCCCATGGGTGACAATAAACTAAACCTAGCCTTTACCAACCCTGGCCAAGTGTGACCCCCACGCCTGAGCACATGACTGCCCGCTCCTGAACCTGGTCACCATCATTGGGATAGCTAGAAGAGGCTCAAAGAGCATATGGGAGCAGGCAGCAGCCCAATACAGCCTCAGCTCTTAGGCTCTGTAGGCTCCCCAGAGTTGGTCCATGCCCACCACCCCAGCACTGACAGGAGAGCAAACCCCTGCTTGCACTCCACCAGATCAGGCCTGGGAGGGAGCCAGTCCCTGCCTTTGCCTCCTAGCCTCTGATGTTCCCCGCATGCACCTATGCACACAGCACATCCTCCTTCCAACTGGGGCTCACTGTGAACCCTCAGAGTCCCTTCCAGGTGCATGCTCCCTGAGTGCACTCACACCTGCTTTACTCTCCTGGGGTACAGCAGGGTCTAGCTCACAGCAGGTGCTTGTTGACAAAACAGGTAATAGAACAGCACTGCTGAACTGCATCCCTATCTCTTGCGGGGGGGGGGGGCGGGGGGGGGGGGGGGTTGCACCTGTCTGTGCTTGCTACACATACACAGACAGCATCTACACAGACGCTAAAGTGTGCCACCCAGTGCCCTCTGTGCACCCACCTCCCTGGCCATGCACACACAGTAGCTGCAGGCTCAGCCACATTAGAGTGCCGAGGTCTGGCCAGAACTCACCCAAAGAAGCCACGGAGGAAGGCCACATAGATGAGCGGTGCAAAGAAGCTGAAGTATAGGAAGGTAGTGGCATCCACACAGCTGTGGTAGGGAGCAGGTCAGCATGGCCAGGGCCTGTGGTCCTGCCCTGACCTAAATACCTTGCCCAAGCGAGCAGGGACCCTTTCCGCCATAGTGGTAGCCACTCCATCCACACCTAACCCACTCCCATGGTGGGCACCCTCTTACCAGAGCCCCTCAATGATGTCAGCACACAGCAGAGCACTCCCCAGCCCCTGCAGCAAGTTGAGTGTGGCCAGGATGCCTGCATACACGTAGAAACTCTTCCGTGCTGCGGGGCAAGGGTCATGAGCTTCTGAACCACCCTACCCTTAGGGCCCAGGTATAAACCGTGGGGTTCTTCCCCTCTCCAGGGATCCCCAACTGCAAGGCGGGGAGCAGGCCAGTGCCCTCATGCCTCTGCTCCAGCAGGTACTCACAGGGCAGGGATACACGCTCCTTCAGTGGGGTCTTGGGGAGAATTACCACCAGTGAGTAGACCTGCAGAGACAGGGGTGACAGGGAGGCCGGGCCGGGCCAGGCTGCTTCACCTGCCCCCAGGGAGCACGCCAGACCTCACCAGGAAGAAGAAGCAAGAGCTGACCAGCCAGAACTGGCGGCCACCGTGGCCATAGATGTTGAAATCCTCGGCTGAAAGATGGGAATCAGGGTACAGGATCTCCAGAGTCCCCTGCAGAAGGCAAGGAGGTCAAGTCAGTTCTACCACAGAAGCCTCTCTGGCTTTCCCTTGCAGAGCCCAGGGCACTCCGCATGCCAGGCCCTGCCCCAGCCTAAACCCCAGCCACGCCCACCCACCTAACTCAGGGGCAGTTTCAGACCCTGGATGAGTCCCTTGTGGACAAAGCCTTCAAGGTGCAGTCCTACGCAGCCTGAAAAAGGCCCATAGCATATACTCTCAGGGTGCCTGACTAGGCACTAGCTCTCACACAGTTATTTCTTAGCCTTTCCTAGGCTCACCTACAGTCTGTGTCCAGGAGCAGTTGGCCCTGCCTAGTCCATGTGGCTCCTCGGGAACACTTACAGTTCGGAAACATGAGCCTTGACACCACCACCACCACATACCTGGGTGACTGAGTAGGCCAGAGACAGAACTGTGGTGATAGCCAGCACCCGCTTGATACTGGACTTGCTCTCTAGGTGACCTGCAAGGCACAGGGGTGAGTCAGCCCCAACTCCTAAGAGCCATCTCTGAACAACTGCAGGAAGGGTAGGGAGAGCCAGCCCAGGTTGGAGGACAGCCCTGCAGTATGCATACCAAAGGCAAGGCCCAGGATGATCACACTCAGCTCAATGGCTAGCAGGAAGAAGCGGGTGATCTCCCACAGGATCTGGGCACAGAAAGGCACAGGGTCAGCTGGGGGTGAGCTCCACCCAGCCAGGCATCCCTAAGTCTCTCCAACAGGATCAGGGTACAGAGGGCACATCACAACCTCCACCAGGCTGGCCTCCCCCCTGCACCTTGTCAGCAACTATGGCAGCATCAGAGGCACTGACTGTCATAGAAACCACAGCCCTGGCAATGCCTACCAGGGCCACCACAAACACCTGCAGAGCAAGAGAAAAGAGTGCAGTGTCAGAATCAACAACGCCCCCGACAGGCTTTAACCAGACAAGGGATGGGACAGGGTGGGTCAGCGTGGGACACAAGAAGGCATGTTCCAGCACAGGAGTCAGGCACGGAAACTCCACTGCTGCCCATCCAAAGCCCCATCAACTCCCTATGATTAGAGAACCAGACAGCTGGGGCTCAGACCTAGCCCTGCTGCTTTCCTGCTCTATGACCTTAGGCAAGTGATAGCCATGTCTCCTTGCATGCCCACCACCCATCTTTAGTGGGAAACTCAGAGCCTGACCACAGAAGGGACCAGAGGGCCACTCAGTTCTCAGGTGACATCTCAGAGTCTGAGTCTGGAATATTCCAGTCAATCAGGCTCCTGTCCGTGTGGAGAAAGGAACCCCACACTCTGGATGGGAATATACCCAGGGAGGTCACCCTTAGAGCCTCATGTACGACCTTACTCCGTATCCCCAAAGCAGCACACAGAGGGCCCACCAAGGGCTGAGACTTCAGGACCTCTCCTTAGGTAAACCTGCTGCAAAGACACTGGACAGGGCTGCTGTGGACATTTTTCCTTACCTGCGTTCATTCTATCCCTCTGCCGGTTCCCCATTTTCCCATAGGGATCACTTGCCTCTCTCAGCTAGCACGATCTGCTGGCCTGTCTCAACCTTTCCCTTTCCTTGCTAGCCTGTAATTGGCTCAGGCATGAATGTGGGATCCTAGGTGGGCCAATCCAAGGACAGGCTAGGTCTCCCCTAGCAGCCAGGAAAGAGGGACTCCCTAGTGCAGCTGGAAAAGCCAGGTGAGTTCCCAGCTATCCTTGGCATCATCTCTGTGGGGAGAACCAAGTGCAGGAGAGAGCAAGAGGCAGAGCCCCTGGATCCAGCCATACCTGAAGCCATTTTCATTATGGAAGTAATTCATTCATTTCCCTTTGTGCTTAAATCAGAGATGGGCTTTCTGTCACTGAGTGGAGGGAACTCACCAAGATGTAGAAGGTGATAAAAATGGGGCTGGAAGTGACACGGATCTTGGCCCGAGCTAAGGGAAGCTTCCAGAGCAGGAAGATGAAGAAAAGCACATTAGGAATGAGCAGCAGGAGGTCCCAGTACCGGACCCTGGCAGGGGGCACAGAAGGTGGTTCACTGGCGAGGTAGGTACACAGATCCCCCAGCCCATAACATCCCCTGACAAGGCACCCACAGCCAAGCCTCTGTGGGGCCAGGAACCCCACCTGGAGGAGCCGATATCCTCATACAGCAGCAGCAGGCATTGGTGGGGCTCGCTGATATTGGATGCTGCGGGCGGTGGCCACGCTGTGCTTCCATTGGCCTCCTGCAGGCTGGCCATTCCACCGGCAGTGGCCCTGAAGACAAGCCCATGTAGTTAGGGCACAGGGCCCTCCTCCCTCTGTCCAAGGCTCCCAGGGAAAACCAAAGTGGCAGCGCAAAGTACAGGCCACACGTGGGACTCTCTGGGTAGGAGACCAAAGGCTCAGGGGCCTCTCGCTCTGGACAGGGCCTGGTCCCTCTCTTCAGGCTCTGCCCAGATTGTCCCTCCGGCCTCCAGCCCGCCCCTGCTGCTTGGCCTCTGGCACTTCGGTGTCCTCTCTGGAATGGCGCTGAGAACAATATTCTCTTGGAGAGGTCATGGTGATGCAGAATACCTCCAGCAGAACTGGGAAGAAATAATGGCTCCCAACTCCACCTTGCAAAACCCACCCTCCATCTGATCTCTGAGGCCACACGGTCGCTAAGGTCCTCAGGAAAGGAGATGCAGGTGGAGAGGTCACCAGGAAACACAAGGAGGCCGCTAGGCACAGGGCCTGGAACAGTGGCCCAAAGAGGGCTAAGGGGGTCATCTGAGAAGGCCAGGCTGCCAGGAGAAGCTGGAGGCCAGAGTAGCCCAGAGGCCAGTGTTTTTGTGGCATTCGGCCTGGAGGACCAGAGAGCTGAGGATCTGAGGTCCCCAGAATGCCCTGGAGGGAGGGGACTAAAGGTGGCCAGAAAACCCTAAACAAGGAATCTTGGTGAGGATTGTCTGGAGATGGCATTAGGGCCTCCTGCAGGACAAGCTGAGCCCCAGGTCTCATGGGTGGAAGTATTAGGGTCAGGGATCTGAAGGAACTCTCTTCTACCTAAAACACGGCAGTCAGGCGGGGAAGTGCACAGGTGAAGCAGTGTCAGCCTTTGACCACAAGATGGCAGTAAAAAGAATGAGTCTGGACTGCTGGCCAAATGAATGGGCCTCCCAAATGGGATGTGGGTGGATCCAGACTCAATAGTGCCACCGTGACCAACACAGAAACATGGCTGGGACTTTGCAGAGCAGGATGGCACACTAAGGCCCAGGCACTCCACCCATGCGTGGGTGCACAAGTGTGTATACTACCAGAAAAACTTCTGAAAGCTTTTCACAGGAAAAGGTTGTGGCCTGATGACCTTTCTGTGGCAGGAGTGGCCAGGAGCTTGGAGCTCCTGTTCAGTGTCCCAGGTACTGCAAAAGGAGCCCTGTGGGTTCACTACAGAATCCCTGAGCAGCAGCAGAAAGAAGTAGGGCTTGGGGGACTCAGGGACAGTCTCAGTTTCAGGGCCATTCCATTCTAGTGCTACCTCTGAAGAGACAGGAACCCCCCTGTGCTCAGGTCCCCCAACCAGGTTGGGCCCTGGCTCTGATTTGTTACACCTCCAGCTTGTTGATGGGGAGGGTAAGGAGGTATGCACCTGGTCCCTAGGAGACACCCCCACAAGACGCTGCCTCCTTCCCAGTCCTGACCATGGCAAAGGTGAACGGAGCAGCCATCTTTCACTCATGCGCCCTTCTGCTTGCCCAGCAGATCTGACCTGGCATGTGTCTGGTATAGCCACCAACTCACTGGGTTGCTCAGATGTGACAGGGACACGGTCTACCCTCCTGAGGTCATCCCCCCAGGGATGGGAGGAGAGCAGACACAAACCTTTGTACTTAAAAAGCAAACTTCCACTGGAGACAGTGGAGTGGGACAGGTTGACAGAAACGCAGCACAGACAGGGAAGTCCCCAGCATCCACACTTACCAGCAGAACCCTGGATCTCAGTCTGCTTTCCCCAGCTTCCCCTGCAGGAAGGACTGGCCACGTGGACACCAGCAGAGTGTGACTCGCCAGTTTCAGGTCGTGCCCTTCTTCCTTCCTGTTGGCTGGAATACGGATGTGATGGGAGAAACGAGAACAGCCACGTTAGACCATTATTATAGCCAAAAACCAGCAAGGAAGATGTTTTGTGGGTCCCTCCAGGCACGCCAAGGCTGCTTCCTCAGACTGGCTGACAAGACAGAACGGCCTTCTATCTAGTTATCATGGCCTTGCCTCACAGCTAAGGCTGAATTCCAGAGAACATAAGCAAGTTGATTTAGGTTGGTAGTCAGTCAATATTAGATATGCAGCTGAGCAGTTAGCCTTGGAAAACTCTGGATAAAGAGCATTCCTTGGAGAGAACGGCAAATGCAAAAGCCCTAAGGTAGAACTGGACTTGGTCTTAAGACCAAAAAGAATAGGCTGGGCAGCTGGGGCAGCTGGGAAGATCAGCACAGTTGGCAGGCTGGGTCAGATGGAGTGAGCAGCATACCTACATGCAAAGTAATTTCACTCTCGGAGTACTGAAAAGGGTCTGTCCAAAGAGGGGACAGGGTCCCGTTTCATGTGGGTAGGCCTAGGGGAAGGTGAGATGGGAAGCGGGTACTGTAACAGTCTACAGTGGGAAAGGTCAGAGAACAGGATAGGGGTCAGTCAGCAAGAGGGCCCCACTTTCCCGAGGGAGCTCAGCACCCCTGCTCTGTCCAGGGGTTTGAATGTGGTGAACTCCACACAGCACAAACGTCAGGAAATGTAAATGTACCCAAGCCTGGCCAACCAGAAAGTCCATGCACCCTGGCCACTGAGAGCCTACCCTGCTGAGATCAGCAGGCCAACTGTGACTCTGGGCCAGAGCTCTGGAGAGAAAGAGAAAGCTAAGAAAGGCAGAGCCACAAGGAGGATATAGAGAGAACCTTTGAATTCCTAGTAACCCTTGAATTCAGCGACCCATGACACCCACCCTTCCCAGCCATTAAGACCCCCAAATCCCCTTCACCTCCAGGGTGTTTGAGTTTGACCTCTCCATTTCCCAAACATATCAGATGTTTCTTTATTTTGCATTGCTGGAGACAGGACCTATGCTAGGAAGCACTGGACCACTGACCTACATCCCTAATCCTCTTTTTGAGACAGGGTCTCCCTACACTGCCCAGCTTTGAACCTGTGATTCTCCTGCCTCAGCCTAATAGCTAGGGTGACAACAGGCCTGTGTCCCCAGGCCTGGTTCCCAGCTCCTGTAAAGTATGGGATTGGCAAGTCAAACAAGAACAGCATTCCTGGCCTTGCCTCCTGCTTGCTGTGTGACCTTGGGTGAGTCACTTCACTCCTGAGTTTCACAGCGACAATCACAGCTACCTACCTAGGAGGGTTGTTGTGATAGTCAAAATAAGGCAAGCTATGAAAATGTCTACAGGAGCCACACAGGCAATAGACTTTCCCACAGGTTAAAGGGATGAATGCCGGGTGAGGGTGGGGGTCTGCCCACAGAGCCAGGCCCCCTTAACAGGTCTAGTGGCTATGCAGGGAAGAAGGACTAGTGGTGTCAGCTACCCCGTGTGTCACTCCATTGTAGGACTGGGAACCCAGCTCCGGGAGCCACAGTGCTCAGAGGCCTGCTGCCATAGTCCAGCTATTCCCCTCCAGAGCCTGGCTAGTTTGATACCTAGTAGTAGCTCAAGGTATGCATCTCTACTTGAGCAAGTGGGCACTGCTGAGCAGGCCAGGCCAAACTCCCGACCCAAAACATTCCTGCTCCAGCAGCACTGGGGCTGGAAAGCAGTCAACCACACCACACTTCTGTTTGCCATGATGACTGTGCTCCTCAAATAAATGAAGTGATAATAACAGACACATGAGGACAGGACTCAGGGCCCTGTGCTTCCCTCCTAAGAGCACTGGGCAAACACCATCAGGGTCCCTATCAAAGGAAGGAAGGACAGGCATGACCCACGGGCCCCGCCCCCTATCCTAGGACCCAAGGCTTCTCCTTCCCCAGACCTGCTGGCTTTGGGCACATGCAGTGACAGAGAAGCAAAAGGAGCTGGGCCACCAGGAAAAAAAGAGGAAGGAGAGAGGGCTGACCAAGACAAAGAAGGGCTGCGACATCTTGAAAGAGTAGCAGAGGATCACGAGGGGAGACCAGGCCTCTGGGGACCAGGGAACTGAGGCAAGGTTTCTTCCACCTGTAAACCTGAAAGGGCAGCTCTGACCTCAGAGCATTCCCCAGAGGCCAGGCTCCTGCCCACGGCTCAGGCCTCTCCTTCCTGCCCACTCTCTGTGGCTAGCCTGCTGAGCCTTAGGTGGGACCTACTCTGACACACACACACACACACACACACACACACACACACACACACACACACCACCAAGAGGCTGAGCGAGCTTGTCCTTTCCATCTGTGCAATGAGATTGCCCAAACCTTCTGAGCTCTTCTATGGGACCCCCTACGCAGAGGGAGAGCAGCAGCGCAAGCAACCCCAAACACTTGCTTCTCTCCCTTACCTCATAGGCTGCTGAACCTCTACGTCTAGCAGCAAAGCAGCATGGGAAATCTCCAGAGGATAGAGGCTAAGTTCAATGCCTCTCTGAACCCGTCAGCCCTGGTGATAGAGAAGAGAGTCTGTCCTAAGGGGCCACTGTGGCCACCAGGAAGAAGGGATGGTCCAGGTGACCTGCCTCCTGCCACTCCTCTACCCTTCTCTACCCACAACTTCTATCTCACCTACCCCAGGGCCTTTTTGCTTGTTTATCTTTGCCCAGTTTGATCGCATCTCTTGACTCTCTGGCTACCTTCCCCCCCTCCAAGAGGACTTTAGTATCTCTAGCCCACCTGGGTGTTCTTCCACTATGATTTTTTTTTTTTAAAGACAGGGTCTCAAGGGGTCCAGGCTAGCCTCAAACTCAGCATGTTGCCAAGACAGGTCTCGAACTTCTGATCCTCAACTCCCAATTCCCCCCTACCCCGCCCGCCACCCAGCCCTTCCGTGTGTTGTTTGTAGCACTAGGCCTCCACCGGCAGCAGGTGTATCTACTTGCTTTCTGTCTGTCTGTCCTAGGCCTCGTGACCCAACCCCCAGAACAGAGCCCACACAGAATTAAGAGCTCAACAAAATGCTATGACACGCACAAATTTCCAGCCCAACGCAACCGAGCTGGACAAGGACTGGGGGTCAGTGCCCCATACTCCACAGCCCCCTCCTCCTTACGGAGCTGAGAGGAGTTGCCCCTTCCTTCCGCCAGGCCAGGGAGGCAGAGGCAGAGGCAGAGGCAGAGGCAGAGGCAGAGGCAGAGCCCGGGCTGTCCTTTCCGGCTACCGCTGAGCTCGGGCTGCACCCGGAGCTGCCCGTGTCCAGCTCCATACAGGGTCCGGTCGTAACCGCGAGGGTCCCCAGAAACTTCCCAAAGGCTGTCCCCCGGCTACAGCCCTAGTGGCACAGGGACAGGAAGGGACGGTAGGCCCCAGCCCGAGGAAGAAGCGAGGCTGGGCCTCCCTGCTGGCTTGGCGCAGCAGGAGGAGAGGACCAGGCAGCGCTTACCTGAGAGCCCGGCTGCGCAGGCCGCGGGACTCCGACCCCCGGTAAGCAGCGAGAGCCGGGGAGCGTCGCGCAAGCCCCGCGGCTGAGGTTCTACGCAGGTCGGTCGTGGGTGACCGGACACCGCCAGCGCGCAGGACCCACAGGATCGGAGGACTCCCCTGGCCTTCCCCGGCAGCGGCGACTGGCAGGCGCCTAGGCTCGCTGTTTTTCGTTTAGGCAAAGCTGCAAAAACAGTCACGACCCCTGTTTGTGGCACTCAGCCCCGCCCCCGGCCTCCAGCAGCCAATCGTAACGGACTCCCTCCCAGAGTGGAACAGGCCAATAAAATTCCTCCCGAGGCCAGGAGGCCCGTGGAGCTCTTAAAGGGACTGCGGTGAGCTTGCAGTTGCTGCGAACTTCTACTGGGAAAAGAATGTCTGCACCGCTCACCCCTAAAGCATTTCGGGACAGCGCACCCAGCATGCTCCGCCTTTGCCCCGCATCTTCCTGCGGTCATCTCTGGTTCTCCGACCGGTTCGCCCCACCTCTCCGAAGGTGGAGCCTCGGGGACCAGCGCCCCGCAGAAGTGACCTCTGGTCACCTGAACCAGGGAAGAGGGAAGAGAGGGCGGCTCTTCCTCGGACGCCGTGTACTTGGCCACTTCAAAGGGACCGGCGTTTACAAGGCTTCAAGCCGCAGGTCCCAGTCACCCTGGAGGCTGGGTGCTATCAGTCGCGTTTTGCAGAAGGAACCTGACGTTTCTTGAAGGGGTTAAGGAATGTGTCCAAAGCCTTCGGGTTAGGGAGTGGACACACCGGGACACGCGTAGGCAGGTGCCTTCCAGAGGGACGCCTTTCCTGACTGTCGCCTCCCCCGGGCGCCTCTGTGGTGTGTGACACCCCCTCGGGCAACTTGGAGGCCTGGCCTCATTTCAGGCCACCTCCTGCATATCTTGTGCAACTTATAAGGGCCAGCCACCGAAGCCTTCCGGTAGACATTCAAGCTTGTGCCCCGCCCACCCCCGCCGGGCCTTGGCGTGCATCCTCAGGCCTGGCTTCTCACATCCTCTATTCACCGAGAGCTTCCTGCCTCTTCCTCAAGTGATGATATTAACATGCTTGTCTCTTCTCAGGCATCTGGTGGCCTAGGACCCAGCCCATAGTGTGTCCCAGCAGCACCCGGAGGGGGTGACTCAGTGCAGGCACCTGTTTATTATAGGATCCCAGGATCGCCCAGGACAGCACAATGGGACTGGAATGAGCCTGGACTTCCTTGTGACTGGTGTTAGACACAGCTTCCCTGAGACTTCCAGATTAGATCCCCTCGTCATTTGGTCTTAGCCAGTGAAGCTGGCTGTGCCTGCTACAAGGTTAGAAGTTGTCGCAGCCACCGTGGGCGGAGAAAACCACCAAGAACTCTCAAACTCTTGCCCAGAGAATAGAGTGCCCTGCTTAGGAATAATGGTAAAAACATGTCCAAGACCCTCTTTGACCTCCAGGGGTCAGGGCACCACTGTCCTATACTTACAAGGAGAAAGGCCACAAGACTTGAACTCAGGGCTTCTGCAAAGGTAGTACATGCTCATAACTGCCAAGGCTTTTCTCCAGCACCTGTTGTCCACCCCCATCCCCACCCCCAACTATCACTCACATTAGACAAACAGGGTATGGTGGGATTACATGCCTGAAATCCCAGTGCTCTAGAGGCTGAGACAGAAAAATGGCCTCAAGTTTGAGGCCAACCAGGGCTACATAACAAGACAGTGTCTCAGGAAAAGAAAAAAAATGTGTGTGTGTGTGTGTGTGTGTGTGTGTGTGTGTGTGTGTGTGTTTCTACATTTCATACTCTGGAATTTTGGGCTCCCTGTGTAGGTGTCTAGGAGATGTTATGGTATTTGTGGAGTAACTGAGGTCATCACCAAATGCTTCTTTCTCTCTGGCAGCAGAGGCAGTCTCCCCTGCACACAGGATAATGTGGCATCCAGAAAGTCACATGAATGGGGATCTACCAGGTAGTGGTCCTGGCTTGCACCGAGGCAGGGTATGAACGCCAGTCTTGAGAATCTAAAGCATGTTGGGGCACTGGGACCCTCCACATGCCTATTTCATTCACTATTCTGACCTTTAAAATTACAAACCATGCCTCTTTCCATCCCCATTACAGAAAGGGGATAACCCACTTTCAGGGGCCTTCCAGGCCTATGGTGACTCCACTACCCTCTGCTGTCACAGGGTCTGGCAGGGCCCAGGCCATTTGGACGCTACAGAATGTGGCTCTGGTTTATCTTGTCAATGGCATCCTGCTAGTAAGGGTGGGTAAGCATGGAGTGAGTGGCAGGCCGGTGGTGACAGATGAGCTTGTAAAGGGGGACAGATAAGTGCTGTGAAGAACAGAGGGCTTGTCTTCATTGGAGCTCACAGAGGTCTAGTGGCCTAGGGCAGACTTAATCATCTTTTCAAAAAACATATCCTATCGTGGTGACATAATACACCCTTTACTTGCTTTTTGGAGTCTGTCATCTGGACGCAGCACCATACACACTGGGGAATGCTGCTGTCACCTGCATGGCTCTGGGTGGCACAGTGGTTTCCAGCTTTGGGGGAGGCCTCCAACAGGAAAGGGCCTGTGGGTTCCTGTTTCAGAGGCCATGCTACTAACCCATCTCCCTGAGACACACATCCTGTAGCACCTATGGGTTATCTTTTGACTCTGCGGCCTGCAGGTCCCACCTCCTGAGCTTCCTTCCATACTTCCTCTGCCCTGCTCTGGGTCCTGTACAGAACTATTCATGCCCATGGCACCCAGAACTGTTCATGATGTACATACAGCAGAAATCCCATCCTGCTGAGACCCAGCTGTCTAGGACTGAAGGAACAGCAGCAGTGCCCTTATTGGAAGCATCCAGCCTGTCTCTGTGCACCTCCACAGGTGGCAGCTAGTAGTTCACCCAGCACATGGCTCCCACAACCTCCTCGGGTAACCTCACGTAAGAACAGAGCTCCAACTCCTAGACGGACTGCAGATCTGCCATCTGAGCTCTCCCACTCCTTCCTGGGCTTCACAAGTTGTGAACCAAGGGGTCCCTATATCCTCCAGCCTGCATGCTACCACTTCACACACTATGCCCTTCCCACCCTCTCTGCACCTCTGCCACCCCTGCCACCACGACTCCCCTCTTTGACAAGCAGCCTGAGTGCATGAAGGATTGAACCTCAGGGCTTTCAGAGAAGTTGATATCAAATCAGGAAGAAATCAGAAAACTGTCTCAGTTGCATCAAGTGGCTATACTGACACCAAGGTCTCACAGCTAGGAGGCCGGACTGGTCCTTAGAGCCACCAGCAACCCAAAGTCCAGCTCCATCGTCTTACTGTGACAAGCCCTGCAGGGTTAAGCCCAGGTGTACAAGCCGCCTGGATGCAGCCTTTTGAAAGCTGTGGGCGGGTCTCCAGGGAATAGGGCGGGGCCTCGCTTAGTGTAGGCGTGACCAAAACTCTAGCCCTCCTCCCGCCCTAGATGGACGCGGACGTCGTGACGTCTGGTTCCTCACGGAGCTTCCCGGGCAAGGGCGGGTCACGTGATCCAGTTTTCGCGCGAAAACCGGTGGCTGCTGGTGTGGAGGAGCTAACCCAGAGATGGCGGTGAGGAGCGGGGTGATCTCGGGCGGAGGGTGGTCAGCGGCTTCCGCCTCCTTTGCCGGGTCTCATCCTCCAGTGCCAGGCCTGAGTGCGGGGCTCCCTACGCGAGCCCGGGACGGATCGTCTCTGCACCCCTCGTGTGTCCCTAGGCCCCGGATCTCCGTGCACTTTGGGTGGTGAGGGTGCAGGAAATGGAGCTCAGAACCTGGCGCTTGTAGGGAAAGCGCGCTACCACGTAGCTGCATGCACACCGACCTACTTGTTTTGAGGAAGCGTCTCACTGCCGGGCGGTAGTGGCGCACGCCTTTAATCCCAGCATTCGGGAAGCAGCGGCAGGCAGATAGATCTCTTGAGTTCGAGGCAGGCCTGGTCTACCGTGCAAGTTCCAGGACAGTCAGGGCTGTTACACAGAAAAACCCTGTCTCAAAAAAACAGAAAAAAAGAAAGAGAAAGGGTCTTACAAAGGCACCCAGGCTGATCTTGAACTCACTCTGTAGTGCGGGGGTTAGCCTTGAATTTGGCGATCCTCAGGCCTCAACTTCTGGGTATTCCGGTTTCCATACCTGTGACATCGGGCCCGGCTTCCCTACTCTTAGTGTTCGTGTTCTCGTGACTCCGACTTGGTAAAGATCTGCGCTTTCTTCCCTTCAGTTCTAGAATCGTATGGCTTGATACCTCTTAATCGTCACTTCTTGTCCCAGCATATTGTGGAGGCTGGAGTGCATAGTGTACGACTTAGGGTGATCTGAGTGACCCAGTATGTGAGGAGATGGCCCTTGATTGGTTCAGCCCAGATCTGGGAAGGACTCGGGGCTGCAGAGCTTCCATGTCCTTGAGTGGTGCCTGGTGGACAGAAGACAGGCAGCCAGCGGGGAAGGCCCCATGGTGGGTGTCCACCTGTGTCCCTCAGGTGTCTGATGGCACCCTCTCTTGCAGGAATCTTCTGAGTCCTTTTCGGCAGCATCTAGCCCTGCCCGGCAGCGTCGACGGATCAGCGATCCTCTCACCTCCAGCCCTGGCCGAAGCTCCAGACGTGCTGATGCCCTTACCTCCAGCCCTGGCAGAGACCTCCCCCCATTTGAGGATGAGTCTGAGGGGCTGCTGGGCACCGAGGGGCCCGTTGAGGAAGAAGAAGATGGAGAGGAACTCATTGGTGATGGCATGGAGAGGTATTTTCAGTCTATGTCATGGTTAGGTGGTTTAGCAGAAACACCCTGTGTCTGGTGGCCTGGTTGGGGACCCATGAGTGTATGAACCTGGTGACTTTGCCTTTGAATGTGGCATGGTTCAGATTGGGGAAAGACAGTTCCACCAGCTACTGTAAAGATCTATTTAGCTTACTACATACAGCTCAGACCAAACCTAAGGCCTAGGCAAGCCCCAGCTCAGAAGAAGAGGACCCATAGAGTCTGATCCAAAGAGGTATGGGAAGTGGACTGCAAGTATTTTGTCTCTTCCTTTCATAACACATTGCATGGTGCTTCTGAAAATGAAAGTTTAGATTCAGTCAGCAAACTTGGACCCAGCATGCATCAGGCCCTGGGTCAGAAATGTTCAGGGTGTTTTGTTTTGTTTTGTTTCTCCAGTATTTTTGAGGCAGGATTTCTCTATGTAGCCTTGGTTGTCCTGGAACTTTCTTTGTAGACCTGGCTTGCCTTGAACTCACAGAGATCCACGTGCCTCTGCCTCCCGAGTGCTGGGATTAAAGGCGTACACCACCACCCAGCTAGAAATGTGCAAGTTTACAAGCAGACTAACCCAAGGTGAAGGCTGACTGCTGGGAAACAGGATGTAAGCTTTGCCAGTAAGTACAGTTTGATCTGTACTTCAGCCTTACCAGCAACTACGGCTGGGCTCAGGTACCAGTTATGTGGGCACCTAAGAGCCTCGTGCCACCCCATTGTGCCTTTTCCTGGGGGCTGTCTGGGGTATGAGCTATTAGAGGTACTGTCAGGAGCCTTCTGTACCATTTAGTTCTTTGCTTTAAGCACTGCCAGGTGAGTTACATGAGACCTGGTATGTGGTGTGTGTCCAGCTATGGGAGGATTGATCCAGATCATCCTGGGCTCAGAGTCAAGGGCTTCCCTGCAGAGCTGCTCATCCGGTGCCCCTCCTGTGCTCCCTCCCTATCTGTCTTCACTCTTGTATTTATACTTAAGTGAAAAGACCTTGGGGAGGGTACCTAAAGATGTATTATAAGCCTTACCTTTATAAGAGTACAGCTCAGGGATGTTCAGTGCAAGTTTCCTGAGCGCCGTTTCTGTTGCCCCACTGAGGTCCCCTCCTGCCTATGGATCCCAGTTCCCGACCCCATCACAGCTACCCGGCTATCTACTCTTCATCCCTTAGCTCTTCCAGTTCTGATCATTTGACCAGAACTGGAATTATACTATATTTGTCCTTTTGTGCCAACATTTCACTCAGCACAGTGTTTTCAAAGTTCAGTCTTTTTAAAAAATGTATGGGTGTTTTACCTATGTACCGCAGAGGCCAGAAGAGGACATCAGACCCTCTGAAACTGTAGTTAACATAGGTTGTGAGCTGCCATGTGAGTATCCAGAACTGAACCCAGGTCCTTTGCAAGAGCAGCCAGTGCTCTGAACCACTGAGCCATTTCCAGCCCATCATTTTTGTGTTGTTTGTTTTTCAAGACAGGGCTTCTCTGTGTAACATCTCCAGCTGTCCTGCTTGCTCTGTAGACCAGGCTAGCCTCAAACTCAGAGATCTGCTTGCTTCTGCCTCCCAGGTGCTGGGATTAAAGGTGTGCACCATCACACCTGGCTGCCCCTCATTTTTTTTTATGGTACTATCTTTTTTAAATATTTCATTACATTGTTCCTTAAGTGTTTGTGTATGGGTGCACATGCCATGGCACTCCTGGGAAGGTCAGAGGACAACTTGCTGGACTTGATTTTTCTCCTTTCTCTACTGGGTCTCAGGGACTGAACAGACTTCGGGTTTGCTGGCAGGTCGTTAGCCTGTCTCATCAGTCTGGAAATGGTGTCTTTTAAGGCATATAGGTTTTGTAATTCGATGAGATCCAGATTGTTTTGTTTGTGTGTTTGGCTGTAGACTAATTGGAATGTCACTATTTCGGGTCTTCTCAGGGTCAGAACATACTTTCCTCAGAAAGCACTGGTGTCTTCTGCATAGCACCAGTCTGGACTGTTACTTGATTTGAGTTTGGTGTTGTGAAATTGTTTGTTTTGAGAGGGTAGTCTGAGAACATTAACCAGAGAAAGGGGGCAGCCTTACCAGTCACCCTGAGGAAGGGAAAATGACTCCAGACGTCCGTTTCCCTGGGAGATGCTGGCTCCTGGGGAGAGGCCAGGTGGCCCTAAGGAAAGAGCTTGCAGCCTATTTGACTGTAGAATCACATCACCCACTCAAAGATGAGATGGGCCTGACTTGATGGGAGTTGGGGACTCGGGCACCACAGGGAAGAAGCTGCCGGCCCTCTGTGTTGACAGAGTAGATACAAGTGTTCACCAGAGACAGACCGCTCAGTGAGTGACCTTAGAATAGCTCAGACCGTTGAGCCAGTGGGTGTGAGCTTTTCAGGCAGCCAGTCCGGCTGGGTTTTGGAAGGGGTATTTATGCTCAGGTCGGGAGAAGCCACTGGGAGGGTATAACCCCGGGCCCACGGGGATCTGCTCTGAAAGCCTTTCTGGCGTCAAAATCTTGGCTTCCTCTAATTCTTTTTCCTTTTCCTTTTTATTGTGGTGGTGGCACACGCCTTTAATCCCAGCACTTGGGAGGCAGAGGCAAGTGGATCTCAGTGAGTTCAAGGCCAGCCTGGTCTACAAAGAGAGTGCCAGGACAGCCAAGACTGTTACACAGAGAAACCCTATCTCAAAAAAAAAATTTTTTTTTTTCAAATGACTTTTTAATGTTATGTGCATTGGTGTTTTGCCTGTATGCATGTCTGTGTGAGGTGTCAGACCCTATAGAACTGGAGTTACAGATAGTTGTGAGCTACCACATGGGTGCTGAGCATTGAACCCAGGTCCTCTAGAAGAACAGCCAGTGCTCTTAACTACTCAGTCATCTCTCTAGCCCTTAACAACATTTATGTGTATACTGGAGTGTGTGTGTTTATGTGCTTAAATGTATAGATGCCTGCAGAGGCCAGAAGAAGGTGTCAGATCCCCTGAAGTTGGAGGTACAGCTTGGGTTATGGGTGCTGGGAAGTCAGGTCCTCTGCTTGCGCCCTCCAGCCCAACCCTCTTTATTGTAAGATGTACAACAAAATGTCTTCATTTTAGTGTGTGGCTCAGTGGCATTCATCTGAGTTACCGTGTAGTCATCACCACTGGCCATCTCCAGAACCTTTCTCAAAACCGAGTCTCTGTCTCCCATAAACACTGACTCCCCACCCACCATTTGGCTGTCTTCCTCTGAGTCTGACCCCTCTGTGGACCACATGGTAATGGTGCGGCTTAATCCATTGGTGTGAGCTGTCAGTATCATCCACGCTGTGGCACCTATCAGGGCCCCCTTCTGTTTTAAGGTTGAGTGATGACCTACTGTGTGGATGGGTTTATCTGTTGGCCACCCTGGGGTTTTGCCCCTAACCCATTTATTAGAGTTTCATTCTGTTTTCTTCACCCTTAAAAGTAGTCGTAGATTTTCTTCAGAATGTGCTTAGTAGTCATTTTAACTTTAACTCAGGAGATCTTTTCTTCTTACCCATGTGTCTTATCCTGTCCTGTTCTCATACTGGTATTAATTTTGGCTTTCACTGTGTCCTTGACTGGCCTCAAATGTTCAGCGGCCCTCCTGTTTCCTGGGACTGCTAGTAAAAAGGTGTGCACTACTACAGCTGGTGAAGATGGTTTCTTCTTCAATATTTTTAACTTAAAAAGTTATTTTTTTATGTTTGTGGGTGTTTTGCCTGCATGTATGTCTATGCACCGCATGATGACTTCAGAAACCAAAAGAAGTCCTCAGATCCTCTGGAACTGGAGTTATAGACAATTGTAAGCTGCCACGTGGGTGCTGGGAATTGCAACCAGGTCCTCTGGAAGAGCAGCTAGTGCTCTTAACCTCTCTGAGCTGTCTTTTCAGCTCCTTAATTTTTATTTTTATGTGTTCAGATATATCTGTGCCTGTGTACACATGTAAGGGCAGGTACCTAATGTGGGTGCTGGGAATCCAACTTTGGTCCTCTGCCAGAGCAGTATGTGGGCTGGGTGTAGTGACACAGGCCTTTAAACCAAGCACTTGGGAGGCATAGGCAGGCAGATCTCTGTGAGTTCGAGGCCAGCCTGGTCTACAGAGTGAGTTCTAGGACAGTTAGGACAGAAAAACCCTGCCTCGGGGCAAAGAAAAAAGAAGAGCAGTGTGAGTACTCTTAACTAATGAGCCATCTCTAGCTCCGTATGTGTTCACAGTGTTGGGAGCAGACTTGACTGGCTAGTTAGTGCCTTGTGTTTCCACTGGGATTGTGGATGTTAGAGTCTCCCGCATTTGTTATCCAAAGCCCATATTCTACTGTGTTTATTGGGTTTTCCTAGCTTCTGCCCTGTTGTAAGTCCCCCGTTTCTTCCTTGCTGTGACAGTTTCATGCTTTCTAGTTTCTGATGAAAATGGTGCCAGTTAGAGATTTTTAAATGACCTCATGTAACACTTTACTTGGTAATTTTCTCAAGACCAAGCTGTGTAGTGCCTTTGGGGAAGAATCTGCATTAGGGATAGCATTGACCTCCTCCATTACATACCACCAGCAGGTGGCGCTGTAGATGTGGGACTTGTTCTGCCCAGACTCACATGGCTGAATCCCATGGCTGTGCACCTCATGCATACAGATGGACACCCTCCCCCCTTTGCATCTTGGGAGCTTGTGCCTTCTTGATGAAGTCCCCAAATAATGGTCTTCAAATTTCCAGCTTTCTGTTCGTAGCTGTCCAGCTTGGGCCTTGTAAGCCTATGGAGCAGACTCCATTCCCTGGGGGGCTGTTTGGGGACTCAGTGTCTGTTGATGCCCTCTTTCAGAGACTACCGTCCCATTCCTGAGCTTGATGTCTACGAGGCAGAGGGATTGGCCCTGGATGATGAGGATGTGGAGGAGCTGACAGCCAGTCAGAGGGAGGCAGCAGAGCGGGCCATGAGGCAGAGAGACCGCGAGGCTGGCAGAGGCCTGGGCCGCATGCGCCGGGGGCTGCTGTATGGTATGTGTGGTGGGCATCCCAAAGGGGCTCCTTGGATCTCTAGAGCCTCAGGAAGTGGGGAAGGCATGGGTGGTACACATTGTGCAGAGGGTGCTGGGAGAAGGTTGCATACAGGGGTGTCTTGCAACCCAAGACAGCGACGAGGAAGATGAGGAGCGGCCTGCCCGTAAGCGCCGCCAGATAGAGCGTGCCACAGAGGACGGCGAGGAGGATGAAGAGATGATCGAGAGCATTGAGAACCTGGAGGACCTCAAGGGACACTCAGTTCGTGAGTGGGTGAGCATGGCAGGACCCAGGCTGGAGATCCACCACCGCTTCAAGAACTTCCTGCGCACCCATGTGGACAGCCACGGTCACAATGTCTTCAAGGAACGCATCAGTGATATGTGCAAAGGTGTGTTGCTAATAGTCTGGGATGGAACGCAAAGGTATACTTGTCTTGAGTGGGGTCCTGGGCTGTCTCAGCACTGGGGGGGTGAAGGTGGCCTGTCTTCTCTATCCTGTTATGAGGGCTGCTCCTGCTGGCCTTGTTGTAACACACTAGACACGGTATGCACAGGAACATTTGGTGACAAGGACAGAACAAAGGGCATCCTTTCAGAGGAACCCAGGGTCTCCTATATCTGCACCAGAGCTGGGGTGTTTGGGGACATGCTTAAAAATGTATTAGTATCCTGTGGGTGTTCCGTTTTTGTTTTTTGCAGTGTCAGGTTGGACCCAGGGCCTAGCACATTCTAAGCATGTGCTCTGCCACTGAGCCACTCCTCAACCTGTGCATTACAGCTTTGATCCAAAAGTGGTAGCATTTCTGTGTGACAACATCCTCTTTAAAGGGTCTGACAGCTTCAGGCTATGGTAGCCCCTCCAGAAATGGCTATAGTTCTTCTGTAGGTGTGTTTTCTCCACAGCCTGTGGCACTCTTTCTGTAGCCCAAGGGCTCTTCCTCCTGGATATGACATCGCCAGAGATACATACGAGTGTTTATATATCACTTGAATCTCTGTTGCACAGCCAGCCACGGGTAGTGGGCCTAGGGTGCTGGCTGGCCTTTCTGGCTTACTGAGGTTTGGTTTGGGTAGAGAGATTTGGCCAGCAAGATTCTAAGATGTTAGCTACCTTCATGACCCCTGGCTGTGTCATCAGTTCCACCCGCCATCCTCCTTAGAGAACCGCGAGAGCTTGGTGGTGAATTATGAAGACCTGGCAGCCCGGGAACATGTGTTGGCATACTTCCTGCCTGAAGCACCAGCCGAATTGCTGCAGATCTTTGATGAGGCTGCCTTGGAGGTAGTCCTTGCCATGTACCCTAAATACGACCGCATTGCCAACCACATTCACGTGCGCATTTCCCACCTGCCTCTGGTGGAGGAGTTGCGATCACTGAGGTGAGCAGGGGTGTTGGAGAATTGTTCATATAGCCAGTCCACTGTGCCAACCAAGCAACCTTGAATCAAAAGATGGAGTCAGAGATTGGCTGACTGGGATTAGCTATACAGTTCTTGGAGGACTTAGGAAGGCTGTAGGGAAGACAGGAAGAGGAGGAAGGAGTTCCAAGGAATTTCTGGAGTGGTCTGGGAAAAACGTGGAGAGAGGGTCAGTCAGTCACTCCACTTCCCTTAGATTTTCCAGGTCTTTATCTCAATTTCTGTCTCCTAGTCTATTATATTAGAACAAATTAGGTGATCCTTACATCTGATAGCCTTATCTGGCACCCCAAGTTGGGTGCCATAAATAGCAGTATTTTCTTGGGTCCGCCAGCTCACAAATAGCAACACGGAGGAGACTTATTAATTATAAAAGCTTAGCCTTAGCTTAGGCTTGTTTCTAACTAGCTCTTATAACGTAAATTAACCCATTTCTATTGATCTGTGTGCTGCCACATGGCTCATGGCTTTTACCTCTCTTCCTGCATGTCCTGCTTCCTGTCTGTCTCCTCTGGCCTCTCTTTCCTGCCTAGATTCATCATCTCCTCTCTGCCTGGAAGTCCCACCTAACCTCTTCCTGCCTAGCTATTGGCCATTCAGCTCTTTATTAAATCAAACTGAAGGCACCTTGGCAACAACACATCTTCACAGTATACATAAAGATTATTCCACAACATGGGGAGAGTGAGTGGGGCCTAGTCCAGAGAATGCAGTAGGAAGTACCCCACAGCCTCTGATGTACTTGCTACATCCCACACCCAGGCAGCTACACCTGAACCAGCTGATCCGTACCAGCGGCGTAGTGACCAGCTGCACTGGAGTCCTGCCCCAGCTCAGCATGGTCAAGTATAACTGTAGCAAGTGCAACTTTGTACTGGGGCCTTTCTGCCAGTCTCAGAACCAGGAGGTGAAGCCTGGCTCCTGCCCTGAGTGCCAGTCCGCCGGGCCCTTTGAGATCAACATGGAGGAGGTGAGTAACCCATACCTGTTGTGTTATCTTTGGTGTGTGAGGCCTAACCCATCTTAAGGCACTTAGACATGCCTTAAGGCAGAATTAACCAGATTGGTCCTGCATCTTCAAGAATTCAATATGTTTGAAACTAGGTGATCCTGTGCGGTGTGTCCACATTTGTGGTCGCTAAAAGATAAGGGCCCACTTTTCTTCCTATGCATCCCAATAGAGCATCTACTTGCCCATCACATGGGCATCTGGCATGTTGACTTGTTGGTAGGTAGGGCCTGGCTGGCTCCTGGTGCTTTTTGTGGGGATCTCCAGGGTTATAACAGAAACTTGGACCCCACAGAACCTTGCTTGGGAGACTCCTGGACCTCCAGTACAATTCTGAGCTGTCTTCTTTAGAACTGCCTGGGCAGGAAGTTGCCAGTGCCAGTGTTGAAGTCTAGGTGTGTCTCTCCGGGCTGACACAGCCCCAAGGCTGCACTTAGCTGTGCCTCTCTCCATCCTTTACAGCCCCACTTAGCCATGTCACAGACGCTGCCCCCAGGACACTGAGCTGTACAGTGGGATTAGCAAGTAGGGTCAAATGCGTGCTGGCCTTGCTGCCTGCTTGCTGTGTTAATCTTTATTACATTCTGGGAGGGAGGATTCACAATTCTCATCTTGTGGAATAATGGGTGTTCAGAGACTTAAAGGGCTAAGGTCACCCACTCAGCAGTGTCGTAAGGATCAGGCAAGCATATAGATGTAATTGTGTTGCTTTTTTTTTTTTTTTTTTTATTGAGACAGGGGCTTTCTATGTAGTTCTGACTGGCCTCTAATTCACAGACATCCACCTGTCTTTGCCTCCTGAGTTCTGGGCTCAAAGGTGTACACTACCGTCACCTGTCATTGTGTGCTTTCAGGCCCTGTGTCTTGTGTATCAGTCAGCTCTGGGTTACCATAACTAAACACCTGATGTAATTGATTTGAAGGATTAGAGTCACGCTTGGGGTCACCTGACCCCCCCATGGCTTTGGGGCCTGCCTGTGTGTGGCAGTGATGTGTGATTCAGGAAGCTGCTCATTTCACATCAGAGACAAAAAGAGAACAAGAGACCATCCAGTATCCCATCGTCCCCTTCAAGGGCATGCCCCTGTGACCTAAGGCCTCCCACAAGGCTCCCTTGTCTCTCACACATGCACTGAAGAATCAATGCCTTCTATGAATAGGCCATCGGGGACATTTGCAGCCCAGACTCTAGCATGTTGTCTCTTTTCTGGACTGTAAGTAAACTAGTGGGATGGGACGGCATATGGCACAACTCCGCCATGTGGTCCTGCTCTGCTGTTGTGGGTGCCGCTGTAGGTACTCACACACGTGGCCCGGCTTGATCTTTGTAAGATCGTGCTTAAAGCTCAGCACCCCCTTCAGCCAAGAATCACACTACGTATGACTGGGCTAAGGTGTGGACACCGATGAATTAGGCTCCAGGGTGTAGAGCAGAGGCTGGAGCCCAGGAGGAGGAAGGCAGTGCCTAGGGATGGATGCAGATGAAGAGACTCACCGGGTCTCAGTTGGCCTGTCCCTGGTCTCTGTGAACTTGTGGCTTGCTTATCCATTGGGGGCTGCAGTCAGGTTGGAGCACACGGGAAAGCTGTGCTTTGGAGAAAGCAGGAACCATGATCTTTTCTGTTCCGAGCAGACCATCTATCAGAACTACCAGCGTATCCGCATCCAGGAGAGTCCCGGCAAGGTGGCGGCCGGCCGGCTGCCCCGCTCCAAGGATGCTATTCTCCTTGCTGATCTGGTGGACAGCTGCAAGCCAGGAGACGAGATAGTAAGTGGATGCTGCCAAGAACTGGTGGGATCTCCTGTGGCCAGTGGGAGTGGACCAGTGTCTGAAGGGGGCTCAGCCTGGCATTAGCTCTTGAGTCAGGAGGAGAGCTTTTCTCCCACTGGTCAGAGTGATGGGTGTAACTCAGCTTTGCTGTGACAGTACCATAGAGGTGCAATCAGCTTAGAGGAGGAGAGATTTATCCTGGGTCAGTGCCAGAGCAAGTCCGTGGTCTTGGGGACTCTGACTGTGGATGTAGCTGCACAGTGTATTATGGCAAGAATGTGAGGTGGGGAGGGAGTGTGGTTGCTCACTTCATGGGGAAAGAGAGAGCTGGGAGCAGGGAGTTGTGTCAGGGTCTAGGTATCCCCTCCCAAGGGCACACCCTAAATGACCTCACTAACACGTTGCAGTTATGCCGAGTTGAGGATGAAGACTTTAATGCCTCTCTCTTCCCCCCCCCCCCCCCCCCCACACACACACACATGTAAAACACAGTGAGACAAAGCTCATGCTTCCATACTATACTTCCTGGGTTGCTCATCTTTCTGCAGCACAGAGAGCTTGGAGTGGAGATGGGGCAAAACAGCATGGGTGTAAGACCCTCCTGTGGGGACACCAGGTTGCACCCTCTGACATGTGACCTCCCCCCTCCCAGGAGCTGACTGGCATTTACCACAATAACTATGATGGCTCACTTAATACCGCCAATGGCTTTCCAGTCTTTGCCACTGTCATCTTGGCCAACCATGTTGCCAAGAAGGACAACAAAGTGGCCGTTGGTGAGCTAACGGATGAGGATGTGAAGATGATCACCGGCCTTTCCAAGGACCAGCAGATTGGAGAGAAGGCAGGTGGCCGGGCAGGGCTCCATCTGGAATCTCTGGGAACCAGGCACCCTACCCCCTAGGCTGGGTCTCTGAATATTGGTACTGGTGGGGGAGGGGAGGCTGCACCCTGCAGGAGGACCTTGGGAATGCTGTCATTGGGAAAACCAGCCCCAGCTCTGCCTCTGGAGGCTGGAAGTCCCAGATTGAGGGTCCACTTGGGGCAAGAGAGCCCTCATGGTATGGCAGAAGATTCCGTGTACTAGTAGGGCAGACACTCAGCTCCTTTTGACCGGTTCTGAGCCCCGCTGGCCTAATTACCTCTCCAAGGCTCCCCTAATAGGGTTGCACTGGAAACTCGGTTTCTGATGCGTACTTCTAGGGATTTTCACAGCACTGTCCTCTGCCCCACTGCCACAGCTGTCAGGCATGGCCAGCTTTGCTGCTTTGAGCCTCAGAGAGGTTTTATTTATGGCTATATCTATGCTCTAAAGGAAAGAGCCTGTCCTGGTTTGCTTTCTGTATCAAGACCATGGCCAAAAGCAGCTCAGGGAGGGGTGGAAAGAGTTGATTTGGCTTTTCACTCTCTGATGATAGTCCATCACTGAGAGAAGCCAAGGCAGGGGCTAAGTTACTCATTGCCGGCTGGTTCCAGTCTCACGGGTCTCCCTCCGTTCCTCAGATCTTTGCCAGCATTGCGCCCTCCATCTATGGGCATGAAGACATCAAGAGAGGCCTGGCTCTGGCCCTGTTTGGAGGGGAGCCCAAGAACCCAGGTGAGCCCCTCTTGCCAGCTCTCCCTGCAGGGATTATAGGGCCTTTGTTTTGTTTTTAAACATCAGAGTTAACAAGAGTACTGCCTGGGCCTGTGGTGAGGTATTTATTGCCTCACCAGAGAGGCTGCAGTGAGCGTGGGCTCTTGTTCACCCTGGTCCACTATAGTAGGTTATGTCTCTGCTGGTTGGCTGTGGTCTAGTCCCAGGCTGTGACTTCACCACCCTCTCAGGTGTGCAGGGCACACTCAGGGTTTCGTGACATGTGTGCTAGTTTGATTGTGTCCCAAAGCTCCATAACTCATTGCTCTGGACTCAGCCTCCCAGGGTTTTGGGGCTGGGTATCCCCTGCAGAGACCCACCTTTGCTTTGCTGAGGAGCAGGTCAGGGGATCCTCTGGCCCTCCTTCCCTCCTACACATATATGCCTTCTATCTCCACCCCTGCCTCCTCCTGCAGGTGGAAAGCACAAGGTTCGAGGTGACATTAACGTGCTCTTGTGCGGGGACCCTGGTACCGCAAAGTCTCAGTTCCTCAAATACATTGAGAAAGTGTCTAGCCGTGCCATCTTCACCACTGGCCAGGGGGCTTCAGCCGTGGGTCTCACTGCGTATGTTCAGCGGCATCCTGTCAGCAGAGAGTGGACCTTAGAGGCTGGAGCCCTGGTTCTGGCCGACCGGGGTGTGTGTCTCATTGATGAGTTTGACAAGGTAGGGCTCTGGGCTGATGGGCTCTGGGACTGAGCTCTCAGTGGTGGGCGGGCTTTATTGGATAGTGATGGGGCCTCCTGGGATGCTCTCTGTTGTGTAGATGAATGACCAGGACAGGACCAGCATCCACGAGGCCATGGAACAGCAAAGCATTTCCATCTCCAAGGCCGGCATCGTCACCTCACTGCAAGCCCGCTGCACCGTCATCGCTGCTGCCAACCCCATAGGTATGCCTGTTACCGGATGCAGAGTCCAGACCCTAAGTCCTACCACACGGGGCCAGGGGGTGGGGCTGCACCCAGTAGGTGGCTAGCATCCAGGATCCCCCTGGGGCTTTTCTTTGGAGCAGCTCTGGTTCTAATGGAATCAGGCAGTGTCTCTGAATCCCTCCTTTTCCCCACACCTCTGCCTAAAAGGCATGCTGGTCCTAGAAAAGCTTCCACAGCTTGAGGGCAGTGGATGAACAACTGAGCTTGCCTCCTTGTGTTTCAGGGGGCCGCTATGACCCTTCACTGACCTTCTCAGAGAATGTAGACCTCACAGAGCCCATCATTTCCCGCTTTGATGTCCTGTGTGTGGTGAGGGACACTATTGACCCAGTTCAGGTACGCTCCCACATCCCCTGGTGCCACCTGAAGCTTGGGCTGTGCTGTGTGCTGGACATGGGGTGGGCACTATATGGACATTGCCTCATATTCAAGTATCATCCTGACCTCTATGGCTTCCCAGTCCCTCCCTGGCTGAACCCCCAGTCTAGTCACAGACTATACCCTGTCCTATATCCCTTCCTCCAGCTCTGCCCTCTGACCCAAGGGGCTGCTCTTGCCTAGGTTGGTTGCTTATTTGCCTGCCAGTTGAAAGAGTAGATGGCATGGCCCTGTCCTCCCCACAGAGTCTCTGCTTTGTGGCCACCGTGTGCTCCACATGCTCCCTGCACCTGCTGGGTAGGGATGGCTGGCCAGCTCTGCAGCTGCTGTCTTCATGCTAAATGAACCCACGTGCCTGCTCTCTCTCTAAAAACGCAGCCCTGGGCTTTAAATGTGCTCTTTCCCTTGGAGTGCCCCCACCACCACCACCAGATGCCTCTCAGTTTGTCCTGTGGTGAGAGGCTTCTTGGCCACTGGGCTCTCTTTGGTTACATTCCCCTATTTTTTCTTTTCTTAGCTTGTTACTTTCTTTTTTTTTTTTTTTTAATTATGTATACAGAAGAGGGCGCCAGAATCTCATTACAGATGGTTATGAGCCACCATGTGGTTGCTGGGAATTGAACTCAGGACCTCTGGAAGAGCAGTCGGTGCTCTTAACCTCTGAGCCATCTCTCCAGCCCCCTTTTTTTTTTTTTTTTATTGTTTCTGATGGTTTGGTTTTTGAGACAGGGTCTCAACTCCTGGGTTCAAGAAGCCTCTTGTTAGGGGTTGGGGATTTAGCTCAGTGGTAGAGCGCTTGCCTAGCAAGCACAAGGTCCGGGGTTCGGTCCTCGGCTCCAAATAAAGAAGCCTCCTGTTTCCCTCAGTTCCTGAGCAGCTGGGATTGTCTTCAGACCACAGGTGTTTCCTGCTACTCTAAGCCTGTTACGGCTCTTCACGCTCACAAGCTCGCCTGGCCTCAAACACGCATGGCTGCCCTCTCCTTGTGTGTAGCGTTTCCTGTCTTCCTGATCCCATCCTTATGTGGTACCCCACCCCCATCTCTTGTTTAGGATGAGATGCTGGCTCGCTTTGTGGTTGGCAGCCATGTCAGGCACCACCCCAGCAACAAGAAGGACGAGGGGCTGACCAATGGCGTCTTGGAGCCAGCCATGCCCAATACGTATGGTGTGGAACCCCTGCCTCAGGAAGTCCTGAAGAAGTACATCATCTATGCCAAGGAGAGAGTCCACCCAAAGCTTAACCAGATGGACCAGGACAAAGTGGCCAGGATGTACAGTGACCTGAGGAAGGAATCCATGGTGAGTGGGGGACACTGCTGGCTTTCTGACCCAGACCCAGGGCGGGGGCAGAGCAAGCAATATTACGTAACAACCTCTGGGGCTTGGTGTTGCCCTGTGGTGAGTGCCTGCCTTGTGTGGACAGGACCCTGGTTTCATCTCCAGTACTGAAAAAAAAAAACAGGCTTCCATATCTTAACCATTGGGTTACAGGTGAACCTGTGTGCAAGAGGGTCATGGTCTTTTGATTAAGTTCTGTGTTAACATAAATTTTGCCCAAATCAACATGGGAGCTCAGCTGGTTTGGGTTCTCTGTATTGGTATGGGAGTGCAAGGCCACTGACTATTTTAAACCACACCTAACCAAGACACCAGCTGGGGGTTTTGCTTTTGTCTTTTCCAATGTTACCCACTGTCTTCAGAGCATCAGCTTGGTTCTTACAGAAACGATGGCTTCTCTCTCATTGTTCTGATCATATAATGTCCAGTGTAAGCTAGGTGCAGGTGTAACAGACCAGGGGGATTCGAACTAGGTAAGGGCAGACTAGGCAGTGGTGCTAGTGTGACCGTAGGCCTGGTTTTGTACCTGGCATTGGAGCTGACTCAGCTGTAGCTGCGCCACTGGCCGCTTGGCTCTGCGGCATGGCATTTGCCTCTAGTCTTTTCTGCTGTCTCGTCCTGAGGAAGGCCCCACACTGTTCTCTACAGGCAACGGGCAGTATCCCCATCACGGTGCGCCACATTGAGTCCATGATCCGCATGGCAGAGGCCCACGCACGAATGCACCTGCGGGACTACGTGATGGAAGATGATGTCAACATGGCCATCCGAGTGATGCTGGAGAGTTTCATTGACACACAGAAGTTCAGTGTCATGCGAAGCATGCGCAAGGTGGGTGTGAGTGAGACCAGGTTCCTGGCCTATTTGAGGCATTGGGGGGCTGTGGCCTGACTTATAGTAGGAGCCCCTGCCCTGGCAGCTCAAGCCATGAAGGTGGCCCGATATGACCGGCAAGTGAGCTGGCTTCTGACCTCTGGCCCCTTCTGCAGACCTTTGCCCGGTACCTCTCCTTCCGGCGAGATAACAATGAACTTCTGCTCTTCATACTGAAGCAACTGGTGGCTGAGCAAGTAACATATCAACGCAACCGCTTTGGGGCCCAGCAGGACACCATCGAAATTCCTGAGAAGGACTTGGTGGACAAGGTGTGTAAGAACAGGGTCGGGCCAGGGCTTGCTGCGCTGTGGAGCTTGCGGCCATCTTTGTTGTGCCATTGGGTAACGGGCAAATGAGGTAGAGGTGGGCACAGGGGCACAGGTTCCAGCGGCCTTGTCCAGTACCTGTGAGGCTGGTAAAGCTCAGGTTTGGCGCTCTGAACCAGCGTAGCCCTTCCAGAGGCAAGGGCTACCAGTATCCCCTACTAAATGGCTCTGATGCCCTTTCTCCAGGCCAGGCAGATCAATATCCACAACCTGTCCGCCTTCTACGACAGTGAGCTCTTCAGGATCAACAAGTTCAGCCGGGACCTGAAACGCAAGATGATCCTGCAGCAGTTCTGAAGCCAGCACTGGACCCCTGTGTCTGGATGCGGCTTGGCCACCAGGGGCTCGGTGCTCTGTGAGGTTGGGATGATAGCCAGATGCACATCTTTACCCATGACCCCCTGGGCCCAGGCTATGGTGTGACATGACTGTATTTATTATTCTGCTCACCTCTAGAGAGCTCTTCTTGGCCAGACCAGACCCTCTGTCCAAGGCTCAGCAGCCTCGCTGAGTGCCTCATAGCTGGTGTTCAGGATGAGGGTTTGTTCAGGTGACGGACTTTACCAGAACTCTTGCTGTTTCGGCATGAGTTTTGTTTCTGGGCTGTTTCTTCCTCTTTTAGCCAAAGAGCAACTTAGAGGTGTTTGCAGAGCATTTTCCAAGCCTCTGCTCCCCTGACAGTGTAGCACTCGCTGGTTTCCACTGCTGAACCTGTTACTTCCCACCTAACCAGTGCCTTCATTCACTTTTTGTACAGTTTTGTGTCTCTGTAGTTTATTTTGTAATAAAGTTGAATATAATCTAAATACTAGTGTTATTTTGATTCCGGTTTAATGTGGCTTTCTTGGGCTTCTTTGAAGCCTTTTCCACCTGCCCTCAGTTTCAACAAGACATAGATCTGGTTAGATCCGCTTTGTGGATGTGCCCTGCACTTTGGGTTTTAAATGTCTCCTTAAGGGGCATTACTAATATAAGCTCATTGTTTTTTAATTCAAGGCCTCACCCTGTAGCCCTGGCTGGTCTGGAACTCAACTTGCAGATCTGCCTGCCTCTGCCTCCCAGGATTAAAGGCATGCACCACCAGTCTGGCTCATTGTTAATTCACCAGCTTGGAGCCTGGTGAGAGGAAGTGAGGTTATTGGACCCCGACATAACCTTTCTTTGTTTCCAGACTACTATGAGGTCAGTAAGTCTCTGCTACTATGAATTTCTGTCTCAATACACTTTGAGCCAACAGGCTGCAGGCAAATCTTTGCAATGAACCCTAAACCTTACCCCCTAATAAGTTGATTATCTGCTTGGTCGTGGAAACAGAAAGTTGACCAACACAAGACACGGCTGTTACAGCACACAGAACTGACATTTTTATATTAATGAGTTCTTGTGTCCAGACAAGATACATTCATCCATTGTTGCTGGTTCTTAGGAAGCTACAGAGCCTCTGCATTTAGATTCTTCTACATGTCTGGTTTGCCTCATTCTAGCTTTTAATTGTGCTGTTAAGACTGAATGGTTTCAATATGCCGGGAGGTGGTGGCGCAAGCCTTTAATCCCAGCACTCGGGAGGCAGAGGCAGTCGGATCTCTGAGTTCGAGGCCAGCCTGGTCTCCAAAGTGAGTTCCAGGAAAGGCGCAAAGCCACACAAAGAAACCCTGTCTCGAAACACCCCCCCCCCCAAAAAAAAGACAATGTTTTCTCTTTTTAAGCAGTGCCAGAATAAGAGCCAGAACCCTGCCTGTGTCCTGCAAGAGCTGCACTGAGCCACACACATGCCTCCTGCACTGTATTTCCCAGTAGTTACCATAACGGGGCAGACTCTGCTTCTAGCCAACCTTGAACTCAGGAGGCTTATGAGTTTTCCAGAGTTTTTTTTTCCCATTAATTTCACCTGTTTTCTTTATCCAGTTAGCTCTTACAGGATGTTCAGCCTTTTGGGTTTCAGCAATCCCTTTTCTGCTTGAGGACACACTTGTAACACACCATGAAGTCTGGTTATTGATTGTAGGTTTCTGGGAGAGCCTCTTTTGGATCATGAAAGTTTACTCTCTTTTTTTTTTTTTTAATTTTTTATTTTATTTATTTTATTTATTTATTATGTATACAGTGCACATATCCCTGCAGGCCAGAAGAGGGCACCAGATCTCATTACAGATAGTTGTGAGCCACCATGTGATTGCTGGGAATTGAACTCAGGACCTTTGGAAGAGCAAGCAGTGCTGTTAACCTCTGAGCCATCTCTCCAGCCCCAAAAGTTTACTCTTAATTTGTATCCTTGCAAGAGTTTTGTTTCTTCTTTTGTATGGAGCCGCCAAATTTAATCACATAATTGAGAGTGAGAATTGTGTCTTTTTCTCCTACCTTACCAGTCATGTCCCTGAGCTTATCCCTGCCTCGCTGTGACAGTAATTCTTGGGATGAATGGCTGCAGGCGGTGTCCTGTGATTTTAAGTTGGGCTGTGGCTGCTAGGTGAGACAGGTTCAGGCTTTCTGCCATGTATTTCTCTTGGCTGCTTTGGTGTCAGGTTTTACTAGCACGGAGTGAACTGGGATGCTCATGGGCTTTGCTCTGGAGACACTGTTTTGTGGGTACGTGGCTTCCAAATGGGCTTGAATACTTTATGAGGGAAGATTGCTCGTCTCCTTTGTCTCCTCATTGTCATCGGTCCCTTTAGCTTTACTGCTGGGACGGACTAAACATAAATTTTACTGAAAAGCACTCATTTAGGGGCCGGGGAGATTGCTCAGTTCCTAAAACACTGAGGACACGAGCTCTGTTCTCAGAACGCACAAAAAGTGCCGGGTGCAGAGGTGTGTCTGTCACAGCACCAGAGAGGCAGATGCAGGCAATCTCCGAGGCTCAGGGGCCAGCCAGATTACTCTGCTTGGCCTGTTCCAGACCAGTGAAAGATCCTATCTCAAAAAGAAAAACAGCGGACACTGCCTGAGGTGGGGACACTCCAGGTTGTCATCTGGCCTGCACACATGAACACACATGCATTCATTTAGACTTCTATTTGTGCATATGTGTGTGCAGGTGAATATGTGCTACGATGTGCAGGTGTGTACAGGTACAGATCAGAAAACAACATTCAGGACTTGGTTCTTCCATTGGTTCCAGGAATCGAACTCAGGATGTCAAGCTTGGTGGCAGGTGCCTTGCCTTCTCACCAGTGTCATTTAGACTGCTAAAATTTTATCAGTAAGTCGTGTTGCTTTTCTTACCATTTTAAAAATCAAATTGGTACTTTTTATTGTTGTCTTAATGTCTCTGGTACTGTAGGTGTTCTGCTTTATTTATACCCTACCACATATACACACATACTCATTTGTTTTAAGACAAGGTCTAACTGTGTAGCCCTGGCTGGCCTGGAAAGAGATCCTCCTGCCTCTGCTTCCCACGTTCTGGAATTAAAGGCATATGCCACCATGCTATTTTTATTTTTGAGACAAGCTCAGCCCTGGCCTGGGACTCAAAGTAATTTTCCTGCCTTAGCAACCTAAGTACTGGGATTACAAGCATGAGCCACTGTACTTGGCTTTCCTTTATATTTTTTAATAATAGGCTTTTAGCAATTGGTTCTATCAGTTCTTTTTTTTTTTTTTCTTTCAGCGATAGATATTTAGTGATTTGTTGTTTTCTGAAGATTTTTAAAAGCAGCTTCTTAGATGGAACATTTAGTTCATTCACTTTTTTTTTTTTTTTAATTCAGAGCTGAGGACCGAACTCAAGGCCTTGCGCTTGCTAGGCAAGTGCTCTACCACTGAGCTAAATTCCCAACCCCTAGTTCATTCACTTTTGACTTTTGTTTGTTTATGGATTTTTGAGTTTCTCTGTAACTGCCTTGGCAGTCCTGGGACTCGCTTTGTAGACCAGGCTGGCCTTGACGCTTGCCTCTGCCTCCCAAGTGCTGGGATAAAAGTGGGTACCACCATGCCCGGCTTTACTTTTAACCTTTTTAAAAAAAAAAAAAAATTAAATACATGTATTTGCAGTTATGGTATCTCTGCCAGCTTTCGGCTGCATCCCTAGACTTCCACATACAACATTCTCATGGTATTAATTTTTGAGAAGATTTGAGGTTTATGCTATGATGTACTCTAACTCAAGAGCTATTTAGAAGTACATGCATTTGGGCCTGTGGTTTCCTCCATTGATTAAATCTCATTTGCTTCTCTGCTGGCTAGTTTTATGTCAACTTAACATAACCTAGAGTCACTGGAAAGGAGGGGGCCTCAATTGAGGAAATGCCTCCATAAGACTGGACTGCAGCAAGATGAGCACAGGGGTGCACACCTTTAATCCCAGCACTTGGGAGGAAGAGGCAGACAGATCACTGGGTTCAAGGCCAGGCTGAACTATCTACAGAGTGAGTTCCAGGACAGCTTCTTACGAAGTGATTGATGTGGGGAGGGTCCAGCCCGCTGTGGGTGGAACCACCCCTGGACAGGTGGCTCTGGGTTCTACAAGAAAGCAGTCTGAGCAAGCCATGGGGAGCAAGTCAGTAAGCAGCACTCCTCCATGGTTTCTGTATCAGCTCCTGCCTCCAGGTCCCTGCTCTGTTTGAGTTCCTGTCCTCCAGTGATGAACAGTGATGTGGAAGTGTAAGCTGAATAGACCCTTTCCTCCCCAACTTGCTTTAGTCATGGTGTTTCATCACAGCAATAGGAACCCTCACTAAGACAGCTTGTATACCTTTAAAAAATACTGATTTTTATGTATGTATGTGTGCATGGTATATGCCATGTGTGTACACACATGTACAGGGATCAGGAGAGGGTGTCAGATCTGGAGTTGGAGTTTCAGGCAGTTTTCAATGGATGTGGGTGTCAGGAAGCAAACCCTGGCTCTCCAGAACAGCAAAAACTCTTAACTGCTGAGCCATCTTTCTTCTTACTGTTCAGTATTCCTCACAGTTGTGTTCCTGCCTGCCACCAGAACACGAGGCAGAGTCCTCTGGCTATGTTGCATGTGTCTTCCCTTCACTCTCAGAAGCAGAAGCAGGTGTCTGCCCAGGGCACCAGCTTGTCTTGTGGAAGGAGGAAGGTTCCAGAGATGGCAGAGATTAGACCGTGTTTGTACTTAACAAGAATGATGTGGAGGACACAGGTCTGTGGTAAAATATTATTTTTAAGGTGTGTTTCTTTTGCTTATGTTGTTGCATTTGTTTAACTCTGTGGAGCTGTGATACTATGCCTGTCTAAAACACCTGATTGTCTAATAAAAAAAACTGAATGGCCAATAGCAAGGCAAGAGAAAGGATAGGCGGGGCTGGCAGGCAGAGAGAATAAATAGAAGGAGAAATCTGGGAGAGAAAAGAAGTAGCCAGAGAAGGAGGAGGACACCAGGGGCCGGCCAGCCATGGAGTAAGAGAAGAAAGGTATACAGAAGTAAGAAAAGGAAAAAGCCCAGAGGCAAAAGGTAGATGGGATAATTTAAAGTTAAGGAAAGCTAGAAAGAAGCCAAGCTAAGGCCGGGCATTCATAATTAAGAATAAGCCTCTGTGTGTGATTTATTTGGGAGCTGGGTGGCAGGACCCCAAAAGAGCAAAACAAATAATAACACAGGTCCACGTTGTCCATAAAAGAAGTCTGATGAGGAGCCCAGGTCGGGGGAGATGCTGACTGGCCCCATGCCTCGCTCTCCTCTTTCCCAAACTAGATACTTGCCCTAACAGCTCTTCTAGACACTCCCCACTGAGCAGTGGTCACTGTGAGGTTCAGACCGTTCAAAGAGCAAGGCCATTAACATTCTGGACATTTCATTTTAGTCCCAGCATCCTATGCCTGTGTCCTCTGGGTGGCCTGGCTTTGCACAGAAACTGTACAAAATCAGTTCTTCACTAACATCATTGATCTTGCTTTACTCTGTCCTTAGAATAAAGCGCCAAAAATACCAGTCAACCAACACTAGCCAGTGTGGTGGTCACTCTCCAAGTCCTATCGGTTCCATCTCAGTGTTCTGTCGCAGTGTCGCAGCACAGGTGTGTGGGTTCACGTGGATCTGTGGAAAGAAGACTCAGAGGCGTCTTAAGAGTGAATTTAGCCTTTCTCAGCTGCAGGGGGGTCCAGCCTCTAAGGACTGAAGCACTTCCCTTCACCCAGGGCTTTTTTATTTTCTCTCTATTTATAGTTTAACCAGTTACTTTCCGTAGGCTCAAAACAACCTGAAAGGAGCTCCCTAAGATAAAATATCAAGTGCAAATTCCTCAGTTTCTCAGGTACCACGGTTTTCCAGGTTTCCTAAACCAAATTTTGCATAGGCCCCTGATCCTTGGGAGACTCTGAGACAAGAGTCACATAAGGCTGTAAGAGAAACAAAAGATATTGGTTAAACAAAGGATGGATTAGGGCTAGGTGCTACTCTCTGGAGGTAGGCCAGGTGTAGCTCAGCAGGAATGCAGCCAGTGTCCCACTGACTTTAACTCAGGTTAGCCCAGGTTAGACTTTCATCACCCAGATACCAGCAACAACCTCCTCTCTGGTCATTGGTGGTTTGCTTGTTTATTTTGTCTCCAGTGCTTGTCCAATACTGTTTACAAGACCTAATAAGACCATGATTCCTACTTTAGAAATGAGTTTCTTCCAGGACAAAGTCTACACTTACCCTGACACACATAATCCTTTGTTCTCTAGAACCTGACCCACCTAAACTGCCCATCAAATGATACAGGCTGTGCAGTCAGGTTGGCCTCAGGCTAGGTGAAGGATAAGAGGGTCTGCAGTCCTGTATTCTGATTGTTACCACTTTGCCTTTTTGTGTTCGGGGTCTTCACATTGATGGATAAATTACAGAACTCATAATGCCACCCATCTGTCTTCTGCACTCTCCCAGTGATGATGCTCATTCCCCTGAATGTGACAGACAGACTGTGTCCACTCTGTTCTTTCCCTTGGAGCTCACATCTTGCCCCTGCCTTCTCAAATCCTGTTTCTCTAAATAGACTAGGAGATCCAAGTGCATCTCTATCTAATGACATCCCCTGCAGTGAGGAGTGAATATAGTTTACAAAAACATCCAGCATAGGCCAGGCATGATGATACAATCCTTTAATCTCAGCACTCAAGAGGTGGAGGCAGAGGGATCTTTGTGAGGTAAAGGCCAGTCTGATCTACATGGGGAGTTCCGGGCCAGTCAGGGCTATAAAATATAAATAACATTTTTTAATCTTTTAAAAAAGTTTTTTGGGCCAGGGAGTGGTGTCTCATGCTTTTAATCCCAGCACTCAGGAGGCAGAAGCAGGCAGATCTCTATGAGTTTGAGGCCAGCCTGGTCTACAGAGCTAGTTCCTAGACAACTAGAGCTGTTACAAAGAGAAACCCTGTCTCAAAAAACAAAACAAAACAAACAAAAAACAAGATTTTTAGTTTTAAAATGTATTAGTTTTTATTTTACGTATGAGTGTCTTACTGAATGATTGTACATCGAATGCATGCATGGTGTCCACAAACGCCAGAAGAGGGTGCCAAATCCCCTGGAACTGGAGTTAACACCAGTTCTAAGTCACCATGTGGGTGCTGGGAACAGAACCCAGGTTCTCCGCAAGAGTCAGCAAATGTTTCTAACCAATAAGCCAATCTCCAGTCTCTTCATTGTGTGTGTGTATGTGTATGTGTTCCTGTGATTATATGCCATGTGTGTGCAGGTGCCCACAGAGATCAGAAGAGGGCATCAGATTCCCTGGAGCTGGAGTTATAGGCAGCAGCAATGTGGGTGCTAGAAACCAAATTTGAGTCCTTTGGAAGAGTAGCAAACTTTGCTGAGCCATCTCTCCAGTGCCCCTCCCACATCAGACACTCAATGTAGCTCAGACAGACCTGGTCTTAACCTGCATCCTTCCTACTATTGGGATTACATGCATGCACTACCATGTCTGGCTACAATTTGTTATTTTGCACAAGTGTTTTCCTAATTTACTATATATAAGATAAAAATCCCACAAAATTATGGGTACTGGACAGATATGTTCCAATAGATGCAGGGCACATTTCTTTCTATCTTGGAGATTGCCAGAGCCTCCCTCTGTATCTAGAATGATTTCTCCCAAACCCAGCTTATCCAACATCCATTCATCCTGTAAGGGTGTCTCTACAGAAGCAGGCTCAAGGTCCCCTCTGCTGCCTACTGCTCTTTGTACTTAACCAGCCTTCCTTCCTACACTTGTGGCTCTGGGACCTCATGCTAAGGAATGTTCCTGCAATGCCTTATTTGCTTCCATCATGCTTGGTACAGGAGTGAACTTGAAGTCAAGGGAAGGCACAGACCAGAGAGAAAGGCAGCTCTCACAAGATATCTGGTGACAGGGATGAATCTGCTCAGGCTGTGAGAGCCAACTGGAAGTTGGGGGCTAAACTACATTGTAGTGGCTCAGATGTTTTGAGCATGAACTGACAGGATTCAGTTCTCAGCACTCATATGGTGGCTTACAACCATCCGTGGACATCAAGCGTGCACTCGGCGCACATACATACACACAGGCAAAACACACATAAAACGCAAATAAATAACAAATTACACCTGACACAGAGTTCAGTTCTCTGCTCATGCCCAGGTTCCCCACTAAAGTCTGGTCCTCCCAGGCCTTCAGAACCTCAGGTCACATGCCCCAACAGCCCTCTGCTGATCCTGGCCTCTCTCTCCTTTGTTGCAGTTGGCCGGTCTGCTGCACAAAGGGTGCGGGACCTGGTTCCCGGGATGTCTCCCCCCACCCCCACCGCCCCGGGTGGCGAAGTGCAAGATGCTGGAGGTGCAGGTGCGAAGCCAGACTCCGCAGCAGGACCCCGCCCCCGAGTTGTCCACTGCATCGATTGGGCGGCTGGGCGCGTGAGTGACGGGTACGCGGGCCAACAGGGCGGGCGCGCGCCACCGCCTTCGCTTTGCGCGCCCCCGACGCCGGCCCGGGCGCCGCGGCGCTGCGGCTGCGGGCGGCGACGCTGCACCATGGCCCGGCCGCTGCGGGCCGCCCGACTGCCGCCGCCGCTGCTGTTGCTGCTGGCCGCGGGTGAGTGGGGCCGGGCCGCGGCGCGAGGGTGCAGGGCGCACAGGGCCCGTGCTGGCAGCGCCACAGAACAAAGGCTGTGGGGCGCGCAGGGTCGGCCGCGCGCGGGGAGAAGGTGGCGGCGCGGGGCCTGGAGCGAGGACACCCCCCCCCCCCCAGGCGCCGTGTCCGGGGAGCTGAATGCTCCGTGCCACGCGCGCGCTCGGGGACGATGCGATGGGGCCGCTGCACCAAGGTGCCCGTGCCCCACCCCTCGCCAGGTGACAGGTGACAGGTGATCAGTCTGCGGCCACCGAGCAGAGGGGCGTGTGCGTGTGTGCGCGAGGGGGTTCAGGGAGGCGCAGCAGGGAGGTGAAAGCCCACGGTGACACCCTTGGAGAAATCGCATGGTAAAGGTCCAGCGGGTCCCCATGGCGTGTGGGTCAGGGATGCCGGAGGGCTGAGAGCGAGCTGCGTGGCCGAGGTGGATGTTTACATGTGCGTGGAGCTTGCCTGGGAAGGCGTGTGCGTGTCGTTGTGAACGCGTGTCCTCGACTGCGCGGGGCAACTTTATTAGGAGCTGACAAAGGGGTAGGTCTGCGACAGCGACTGCCCGCCACACGGGGCTGTGTGTGAGACTTGGTACGTGGTTTTCCATTCAGCAGTCGCACAGGGTGCCTCGTTAGTGTGGTTGTGTGACAGATCGGGCCTGAGGCAGGTAAGAAATGGGTATGTCTGCGTGAGAGAAAAAGAGACAGCTTTCCAGGGTAGACATGAGATTCAGTCAGGGGTGTGCGTGAGTGTGTGTGTGTGTGTGTGTGTGTGTGTGTGTGTGTGTGTGTGTGTAGGGGGCGGGCACAAGAGCTTGACAGGCTCAGAGGCAAGCCACCACCACAGAAGAGGCGGAGGAAGGCTGGCTGACTGCAAAGGTGGTGGGTCAGATCGGGACATAGTAGAGCTGCTTCTCACAGAAGGGTGGAGCTGGGACCCCAGCCTGAGTTGGGCGCGGTGCAGGAGTAGGGTGCTGGGCTAGGTGGGCGACAGGACTCAGTGAATAGCCCTGCGCCACTTCCCCTCCAGTGGAGACGGACATGGGACTGGCTACCCCAATGCTCAGGCAGTTACCCCACCAAGACACAACCCTGTGCAATGTATGCCAATTCCAAGGGGTCTGTGTGAGGGGAGGGGCCAACCTTGCTCGATATGGACATGTGGTGGGCCCTTACTTGGGACTGTCCATGATAGAACCCCAGGAAGATGTCTGAGGAGTTGGGGAGAGTGATCAAGGTTGAGTGTGCCTGTAATTCCAGCATGTGGGAACCTAAAGAGGCCAGAGAATTGGGAGTTCAAGGCCAGTCTGGGCTGCAGAGCAAGACCCTGTCTCTAAATAAACAAATACATACACAATAAAATAAAACAAAAGGCCGAGTGAGAGGGGACTGGCTCCTCACAATGCACTGCTGTGCCTGCTGTGAGCAGGCTGAGTTAGCAAGGGCACGTGTTTTACCCTTGGAGAGGAATAAAGGACCTAACAACACAGGGGTGGCGGGTATCCATTGGTGTTGGCATCAGACATCTAACAGTCCACCTGCATCCTCTGTGCAAGATCTGCTCTCTCTCTCTCTCTCTCTCTCTCTCTCTCTCTCTCTCTCTCTCTCTCTCTCAGCCACACCGGTCTTGCCAGCAGGACCCAGGCCTGGCTCTTGTGGCCTTCATCCTAGTGACCAGTAGGATGCTGGTCAGCCCCCTCCCTCCTCTCTCCTGCCACACTCTCCTTGAGCGTGCCCCTAGCTCTGTGCAGGCACATGTGTGTCTGTCAGCGTGCCTCTTTTTTATACCTTTGTGTAGAAGAATGCTTCACTTAAGCACTGTGACTCCACAGCATACATCGGTGGAGTGGTGGTGGGGGATGGGGTGTAGGATGGTGGTGCTGGAGCGTTTCTGTTGTGGCTGCCACTCTGGGCTGTGGGGGCAGAGTGGCAGATGCTGCCCAGCCACCTCCCATGCTGGTGTCTGCGAAGGGCTTAGGGGGATCTGACATGAAAGCTGCTGACTAGGGCCGTGTGCAGCTGGGGGTAGACAGACCAGACTGCCAGGGCTGAGTGGGAGCGGTGTGGGGAGATACACAGGGTTCTGGGGCCTTGACTTTCTTTGACCCTAAGATGTCTGCCTGTTTCCATCGCCCCCTTTTCTGGGCTTGTTTGGATCTGATTTCCCTTGAGGCCGATCCCCCTCATCCCTTCCTGTATGCCTTTTCCTTTCTGCTTCCCTTTGGGGTGATGAAGTACCAGAAAATGCAATGAGCTTGAGGAAGAAAATGAATCACATGGGGAGCATAATTCTGGGATTTTAAGTCAGATGGGGTCTCCACTGAGGCAGACTAATTATTAAATGAAAACATAATTATCTGCAGAACGGACAGAGTTTCACCTATTCTGGTGTCTTCTTGTGGTGGGCAGGTCTGAAAAGCAGTACCCCCCTACCCCTTTGCCGAAATAATTGCCCACTACCAAAGCCTTAGAAAACATCCAGGTCTCTGTAAAGACAGAGCATGCCTTCCAGAGAATGAAAATTGGCTGGGAAAGAGTGAAAACCGGGGAAATATCAGGCCACCCCCTTTTTTAAAAGTGAGATTTCAGTCTTTGTTAATGCCTGTAGACCACCAGGAAAGGTGGATGAAGAAGAAGAGATGCTGGTGTAGGGGGCAGGGGGTGCTGGCTGCTGGAGTGCAGATGGAGTCGGGGAGTGGAGGCTCCCACCAGGGGCATGGAGGTGTCAAGGTGCAGATCCAGGGTACCCCCAGCCACAGTGCTCTGCACACAGACCTGGCTGACCAAGAAGCACCTGCCCCCCACCTCGCCCCTATGGGAAGTGCACAGCTCCTACTCTATTGTCTGGAGCGGGGTGGGGGGGGGCGCTGAAGTGCTGGGCAGTTCAGGTCCAGCTGACTGTGGTCCCTTCTCTGGCACACTTAAGTTAGTTTGGTTTTTGTTTGTTTCTTTGTTCGGTTTTGCTTTTGAAGACCTGGAACTCACTATGTAGATCAGGCTGGCCTCGAACTCACAAAGATCCACCTGCCTCTGCCTCTCAATGCTGGCATGAAAGGCATGTGCCACTGCACCCTGCTAAATCAGATTCTGAGGAGGTAATGCCGAGGCTCTGAGGCGAGCAGGCCACATCTCTTCAGGACCCATGTGGAGTGAGTCCTAGATTCTTGAGGAAGACCAACTTTACTCTCTCCTGCTATTGCTAAAGCAGTGTCTTTCCGAGCAGCCCTGCCCAGACACAGCATGTGGGTAAAGCTTTGCTCCTCATGGCCTTGAAGTGTGGCTTGCTCAAGCGCCCTGGGAACCTGTACACTATTCAGGGTTTAATTTGCACACACATCCCTCATCACCTGACGTTTTCTTCTTCCTGAGATGCATGAATGAGTTTTTCCAGATTGGTTTCTCTCATTTGGCTTCTTGCCATCCCTGTTCCCAGCCCTGGGGAGGCTGCTTCTGCAAACGAGGGCTGCTGTAGCAGCTGGTAGCTTGTACACAATTTAGATTCCAGTTCTCCCCCAAACTGCTAATTTCCCTGCAGGCAGAGACGGTCCGGTGTCCATCTTTGTATGGAGGGCCTGGCATACCACTTGGCTCAGACCAAAAGCTCAGGAGTGACCACATGGTTCTGTAGCTGACCTTCTTGTATGAATTTTACCTACAATAAGATGGCACATTCCTCATGAGCAAGTCTCAGTTTTAATTAGCACTGTATTGACAGGATTCTGTAAGTCTGTTTCACTTATTTTAAAATTAGAAAATAAGTGTTAAATAAATAAGGGCAGTTTATAGAAGTGTTTCTAAACAGGGCCCCTGTGGACCTGTGAATAAGAGATTCATGATGGATAGCATTCTGGAGGCACTTTTCAGGGAGGCAGAACTCTCTACCTGGACTTAGCTTGGATTTGCTGTGGGAACCCCAGGCAGAGTGTCCAGGGGAAAGGGGTGCCCTCTAGTCCTCAGCGCTGGCTTCCCTCCTTGGCACTTACATCCCTTGGAATAGCTATGCTGTCTTGAAAATTGTCTTAAGCAGCTCAGCCCAGCAAATAATTGCTTCCCAAACCTCCTTCACAGAACATCTGCAAGACCTTCCTGTGGGGAGAAGCAGCTAATTACAGCTCTTTCTATTAACTTAATCCCATGAGTCCTCAGTGATTTCATCTGTAAAACAGGAGGGTCCGGCCCAATGATTATTATTCACTCAAGGGCTTGCTGAGCCCTGTTGTATACAGGAAGTAGACACTACAGTGCTACTAATGTCACTACGTGCTTACCATCTGAGGAGGGTTATATGACTGTTGCCAGTGGCTGAGAAAACTGTAGGGCCAAGACTGTGATAACAAAGAATGGCACCCTGCCCAGGCACGTGACCAGGGAAGGCTGCTCAGAAAATATCTGGGGCTGGGAAGTTGGCTAGGTGGACAAAAGTGATTGCCGTACAAGTAGGAAGACCCGAGTTAGAATCCCAGCACCCACAGAAAAAGCTGGGCATGGCTGCACATGCGTGTAACCTCAGCATTGGGGCAGAGACTGGTGGATCTTGGAGTTTGCTGGCCAGGGAGAGACCCTAGCTCAAGGGAATAAAGTAGAGAATGATAAACACAGTTCATCTGACATTCTTCTCTGGCCTCTGCATGTGCGTGCATACTCACACCGTCACATGCACACACACACACACACACCACATACCACATATGAGAGAGAGAGAGAGAGAGAGAGAGAGAGAGAGAGAGAGAGAGAGTAAGAGAGCGCTGTGTCCAAAGGCCTGAATAAAGAGCACAGCAGGTGAGGAAGCTGGAAAGGTGGTTCAGCAGGTGGGAGCACTTGCTCTTACAGAGGACCTGGATTCAGTTCCCAGCATTGAGGTTCACCATTCCAGGTCCAGGGGATCTAATGCCCTTCAGCTTGACTCCATGAGCACTATGTGCAGGTAGTACATGCGGGCACACATTCCAGGAAAATAAAAATAAATCTTTGAGAATTATGTGGGGGAGAGATGGAATAAATGGATACTCGTGCAGAAGGCATAGCACGTATAAAGAAAGCAAAGATATAATGTTCTGGAAATCCCTAGAAACTCACTTTAAAGCACAGGGCATGAGTGGGGAATAATTGTGACTGGAGAGTGGAGAAGAGGTACTAGGGTGTGTCCATTGATGGAGAGTGCCTCTGCTGCTTTAAAGGATCTGACTGGGTCATCTTTGTGATGGGGCAGTAGGTACAGATTTGGCTGTCAGAAGGCTGTTCTGAGTTTTGCTCTTCAAAATGTGGTCTGTGGACCAACAGCATTACTCATCCATACAGAGCCAGGAACATTGGGTGAGTCATATGTACACTTAGGTCCTGGTGGCACTCTGCTCCAGAGGATAGTGCAGCGGAGAGATGTGAGCAGTGAGCATTGGAAGGGAATCCTGAAATACCTAAGAGATCCATTGGGGACTGCCTCTGGAGAGAGTTGGTAGGAAGGAATCAAGGATATTCATGGGCCAGCATGTTAGGAGGTGGAGCTTGGAGAAGCCCCCCGACTTCTCAAGATGCTGGCCTTTGTATGGGTCCAAGTCCTTCCTACCGAAACTGACCTTTTGAACTGTGAGCAGTGTGGACCTCATTCCAGTAATGCAGCCTTGACTGCTTTGTTGAAGTGTAACGTGTGGAGTGGGGGGGGGGTGTGCTCCCTTGGGGGCACCGTTGTCCACCCTGCAGAATGAGATGAGGAATGAGCAGGTACTGTCCCAGCCTTGCTCCCCTCCTCCCGGCAGCCCTTCCTGCCCGTTCCCTTCCTTCTCCTGTATTCTGTTAGCGCAGGCACCATGCTGTCGTTCTGTGCGTGCGTCTTTAGGCCTCTTAGGTACCTGTTACACTATGCTTTGATGATTTGGCTTCCTCCTGGGCTCCACTAGAAACTGGCGCTTTGAAGGTCAGGGACTGTATCTTTCTTATTTCTGCATCTGCCTGACCTTTGTATGATGCCTGGTGCAAAGCAGCATGTGTGCAAAGACTTGTTGGGTGAATGAATGAATGAATGAGTGGAGTTCAGTTGCTCACACCCTATTCTGACATGGAAGAACTCCACTTACAACCTTTCCCAGTGTACCAGCTGTGCCAAATTTGGGGCTGTGTGACAAGTCACCCCCAAATTTTGTGACTTAGAACTTGTTAGGATGGCAAGATGGCTTAGTAGGTAAGGACATTTGTCACAAAGCTTGATGGCCTGAATTCAGTCTCCAGCCCACATGGTAGAAGGAAAGAGCTGACTCCCTAAAGTTGTCCTTTGACCTCCATGTATGTGTGCACATGCACACACACACACACACACACACACACACACACACACACACACCCCGGGCAGGGGGAGAATGAATACATGTGAATTGTAAAACAATAACAAAAAGCTCCAGAAATTCTTTTTGTTATTATCTTATGTGTATGGGTGTTTTGCTTGCACATGTATCTGTGCACCGTGTACCACGTAGTGCTGGCAAAGGCCAGAAGAGGGCATTAGACCTCCCAAACTGGAGTTATAGATGGTTGTGAGCTATCATGTAGGTCCTGGGAATTGAACCTATGTTCTTGGCAAGAACAGTCAGGACCCTGAACTACTGAGCCATCTCTCTAGCCCCCAAACCCAGAAGTTCTGCATGTGATCCCCAAACTAGAATCATCAACCTGGGAACTTTCTAGAAATGTGGATTCTTGGGGCTCCTTGCAGAATAACTGGCCTCAAAGCTTATCTGTGGCTTAGCTTTCTGTTTAACTCACACACACTGCCACCCCGTGAGTCTGTCTGTACTGGCTCAGGTTTGGAAGGGACTGGGTTTGAACAAATTCCGTTTATTTAGCTCGTGACTCTGGACTGGCAGTGCAGGCTGGAATCTGCTGGCACTTCTGATCTCAGCCAGACTCCTTCAAGTTCCACGTCAGCTTGTCCTGGCTGGCTTTGTCCCACGGGGCTTCGGCTGGGGCACTGCTAGCCCGGCTGTTTTCTACATGGGCTCTTTTTCTAGAGCAGGCTGGCCTGGGCAGGTTGGCCAGAAGTCCTAAGAGAATAAAGCACGCACAGCCCTTGAGTCTTGTGAAGATGGTGCAGTGGTGCAGGTCTGAGGTGTGGGGACTTAGCCTCATGGGAGGAACCACAAAGTCGAACTTCAGAGGTGTGGCGTCTCTGAGCCACAGAGTGGAAGAGACTAGCATGGCAGCCATGGCCCTGTGGTTCTACCTTGGTCTCCTCTGCCTCCACAGTCAGTCCCCAGTTGGCTCTGAGGCCACACGGGACGTTGATGAGCCCTGCTACTAACATCAGCCTTTTCTTTCCTCCCTTTCTCCCTTCCTCCCTTCCTCCCTTTCTCCCTTCCTCCCTTCCTCCCTGCCTCCCTTCCCATATGGGTTTTTTGAGACAAGATCTTACCATGTAGCCTAAATTGGCCTCGAACTTATAATCCTCCTGCCTCAGCCTCCAGAGTGCTGCGATTACAGGTGTGACCTCAGCCTTTTTAATGAAGGTGAAGATACAGCCCATTGTCCGCTCTTAGGGCTCTCTAGGTGGAGGACATCCTGGGCCTCTGGGCTTTCTTCAGGTCCCTGTACAGCAGTGCACATAGTACCCGGAGACTCACTGGGATAGATAGCTCTGCCCACCTGCAGTAAGTGCCTCTGGGACTGGGGGCTTGGAGTGACAGCCCGTGCTCTACAGTGGATACTAAGGCAGGACTGATGAATGAGCTTGGAGCCCCTCAGCTCAAGCAGGGAAGCTTATTTCCTTGGTACCCTGTGTGCCTCCCCTTCTGGCTCTCTTTCTCCCCACTGACCCCAGCCAGATGCTCACTATAGGTCAGTGTGCTATTCCTGGTCCTGGGCTGACTGACAGGTGCATAATGTACCTGACATTTTCCCAGTTTCTGCTGGAACTCTGTGGTCTTTTCTCTTCCTTCAGCAGCCAAGTGCTGTCCTCCTCATCAGGGGGTGAGGCGATTAAAATTCAGATACTGTTTGTAAAGCACTTTTGCACATGGCCCTGAAAATATGAGGTCTTGTTTTTATTATAAACATCACTGAAATTTCCCTTCATTATCAACACAGCAGGTCACAGTCCACATCCAGTGCAGGGGCAAGGGCCGGGGGGCTTTGACCTGCCCTCCCCACACCACTGGTGTTTTAGTCTTAGGAAGGACGCAGAGGGCATTTCCATCAACCTCCTGGTCTGCTAGGTGAAGAGGTGACACCTGGGAGCCTTGAGCAACTTCCCAAAGCATGCAATGAGCTTGCTGTGAAATTGGTCAATAGTACAGTTCTGCCGTTCTCAGTGGCAGAGGGAAAGAGATGGAGGATGATCCTTTTTAAATTTGTAGTCTGGTCTTTGTTTGTTTTGTTTTGATAAGTCAGGGGAGTCCACAATTCTAAATAAATGTACAGACTCACCGTCGCTGGTGAATTTGCCCTGCAACCTTGCATGGGTTATTAAACTGTGCAAAGGAGACCTGCTGTGATGCAAATCAGAGCACAGGCTGGAAGAGTTTCAGGCTGGGATGCAAACTTCGAGAACATTGTCACATGTGGAGCAAAGTCCTTGGCTCGAATTTGTACCTGCAGTGCCTGGCAGAGCTACTGGACTGGGACAGATGAGCTTTCTGAGCACCCTGGGGATGAGGGGAGCAGGGTCATCAAGTCCTCACTCCCTGCTGGTCCTCTTGCCACTGTCACAGGGCAGGCTAAACACGACAAGGGCATCTCAGGTCTCCCTGAAGCCCCGGTGCTGAGAGGTGTCCATCCTTGTGGTATGTCTTGCCAGTCCTTGTCCTCACCATCCTTCCTGATGTCTGGTTTTCTGTTTACAGGAGCTTCCCTGGGTGCCTGTGCAGCCAGCATGGATGAGCCTGGCCCCGAGGGCCTCACTTCCACCTCCCTCCTCGATCTTCTGTTGCCCACTGACTTTGAGCCACTGGACTCGGAGGAGCCCAGTGAGGCCATGGGCCTGGGCGCTGGCCTAGCTCCGGGCTCAGGCTTCCCCAGTGAGGACAGCGAGGAGTCCCGGCTCCTGCAGCCACCACAGTACTTCTGGGAAGAGGAGGAACTGAATGGTACCAGCCTGGACCTGGGTCCCACTGCAGGTAGCTCTGCTCACTTATCTCTCTGCAGGATACCAGGAGTGGTCCATGTTGGCAGGGGCCGTGGGGCAGTTCCACTCCCTTCTTTCCCCTCTGCTGTCCTCCAGGCTGCCATCCATCTGCCATCAGGGCCACATCTCTGAGACTAAGTTTCTCTTTAATAGCAGCTATTATTTACCGAGGCCAGGCACCAGGCTGGCTACATACAGCCCAGGGGCTGGTAACCAAGCTGCAGTGCTTCTGGCCCTGGCCTCTGCAGTGACATTCTTGGCTTGTGGGGTCGCCCTTTTAAGATTAGGAAAGGTGATCTGTGTTATCAAAATTCAGCCACAAATCTTCTTCCTAAACTATGACATACTCAAGTAGGTTTATACTTTGTGATTTAAACACAAATTGGTTAAGAGCACTGGCTGCTGTCCCAGAGGACCTGGGTTTGAGTCCTGGTACCTACATGGTGGCTCACAGCTTCGGTAATTCCAGTTCCAGGAGGATCTGATGCCTTCTTCTGAACTCCCGGGGTACCAGGCACCCACACAGTACACAGACAGCCATACATGCAGGTAAAACTCTCATGTACACTAAAATAAAATATATAAATCTTAAAAAAAAATTACACAAATATTAGTGCTGTGTGGTGGCCATGTCTTTAATCCCAGACTCAGGAGGCAGAAACAGGAGGATCTCTGTGAGTTCCCAGTCAGCCTATGAGTGAGACTCTTGTCTCCAAAGGAGGAGGAGGAGGAGGAGATGAACACTGTAGAAAATTAAAAGATAAAACAAAGTTAATTCAAAGGAAATAAAGCCACCCACAATCTGACAACAGGAAACTGAAAAAGCCAGAACCACAAGGAACATTCTATTTCATTTGAAATATTTCTCCAATGTATTTCCATGTTAAACTCATCATCTTTTTACAACCTGGTTTTTGTTGTTGTTGTTTTACAAATTTCCTTTTCTTTCATTTTATGCGAATGGGGATTTTGCCAGCATATATTTCTGTGTTGCTGCTTGTTTCACAAGGAGACCAGAAGATGGGGATAGGATAGATTGCCCCGAGACTGGATTACAGACAGTTATACGTCATCATGTAGGTGCCAGGAATCAAACCAGGTCCTCTGGAAGAGCAGCCAGTGCCCATGACCTCTGAGCCACCTCTCCGGCCCCTGGCACCCAATTTTTAAGAGTTGTGTAGTAGCTCACGCATGGCTGTCAGATGGCCCGAGGTCCTCCCCTGCTGTGCCCAGGTTTAGCTGCTGCGGCAATGCTCTCATACTTTTTCCACTCTCCTGGTTGTTTCTCCGGGGTAAAGTCTAGAATGAAATCACTAGGTCAGCATCCCACCCAGGAGCGGAAGGCAGAGAATGCAGATAGCCCTAAGAGACAAAGCAGTGGATTTGCAAAAGTCTGGCAGGGTGTGAGAGGATCACTAGGAGTCCAGGGCAGGCCACAGATGCATGCCACCACCCTCAGGTACAAAGGAATGGGAAGGTGACCACCTCTGGCCTTCCTCCTGCTCCACATCCAGGATTCCATATTCAGGTGCCTCTTTGTCCTTACTCTCTGCCTCTCACTGAGGAGCCTGTCAGAGACAGGGCCAGGGGAGTCCAGGGCCATGGCAGAGGAGAGTTTTAGACAGTTGGAAGGCAAATGGAACGGCTCTGCCGTCAAGTGTGTGGCTCTTCCGGGGGCTCTGGCAACATCCCCAAATGACCCCCAGAAAGATCGCTTTTGCTCCAGCATGCACTCACCAGAGGAACTCACCAGGGCTTGGGATGCTTCCCACTCTGAGTTCAGTTAGCCACATGTGATGGCCCAAGCAGTCGCTGCACTCAGGCAGCTGATGCGGAAGGATCATGAAGGGGAGGCCAGCCTAGATTATATAGCAAGACCCAGTCTCAAAAAAGCCAAGGTCTGGAGATGAGGCTCCAAGGTAGAGTTGCCTCCCTGATCGTGCACAAGGGCCTCTCTTCCATCTCTAGAACCCCATGAGGGGAGGATTTTGCTCAATTTGACAGGAAAAATTATAATGATCTTTGTAAATGGCCAAACAATATAAATATATATTCATTAATAATATATACACCATTAAATCTCTATGTGTGTATATATATATATATATTCTGAACGTAGATGATATAATATATTCTATACAATATATTTTATGAATAGAAATATCAAATATTGTTTTCAGGGCTGGAGAGATGACTCAGTGGTTTAGAGCACTGGCTGCTCCCCAAGAGGACCCAGGTTTGATTCCCAGCACTCACAAGGTGGCTCACAACTAATCATCTATAATCCCAGTTCCGGGGAATCCAACAGACATGAAAATGATGCATATACATGCATGTATGCAAAACATTCATATGCATAAAGTGAAAATAAATGAAATAAAGTTTTTGTTTTGGACTTGAAGCCTGGGGCTGAGAGAAGGCAGGTTCTGCCATTCCAACCCTGCCCACCAACAGCAGCATGTGTTCTCAGCACTCCGCACAGGTTTGGGGTGGGAAGTGCTCTACAGTGGTTGCTGCTGTTACCGCTTCCACGGTTTTTCCCTACTGAGGCGCTCATTTTTTTTTTTCTGCCACTGTGCAGTCTTCGTTTAGAAGAAAGAAAATATGTCTGTCATTTACAAACAGAAACATTTTTACAGTTTGTCAATTACTTTTTTTTAAGTTTTGAAGATTTTGTTTATTTCCATGCTATGAATATGCCTGCTTTTTTTTTTTTTAATGTGTAGCATGTGTGTGCAGAGCCCAAGGAATCCAGAAGAGGGCATCATATCCCCTGAAACTAGAGTTCCAGGATGTTGTGATCTGTCCATATAAATGCTGGGAATGTAACCCAAATCCTCTGAAAGAGCTGCCAGGGGTCCAGACCCTTGAAAATGGAGTGTGTTGGTTTTTTTTGTTTTTGTTTTTTGTTTTTGTTTGTTTGGTTGGTTTTTTTGTTGTTTTGTTTTGGTTTTTGGTTTTTTGTTTTGTTTTGTTTTGTTTTGAGACAGGGTTTCTCTGTGTAGCTTTGGAGCCTATCCTGGAACTCACTCTGTAGCCCAGGCTGGCCTCAAACTCACAGAGATCCACCTGCCTCTGCCTCCCAAGTGCTGGGATTAAAGGAGTGCGCCACCACCGCCCATCGAAAATGGTTTTATATTTCAATGTTTTTGTTGCTTTCTGCTGCTTTGTGTTTAGAGAAGTTTTTCCCTCCCTGAGATATATGCTGCTCTTCTGTGTTTTTGTACCTCTATATTTAACGATTTTAGCATATGGTGGGAGGTAGAGACCCATATTAGTTACTTTTCTTGTTACTATGACCAAATACTCTCTGAGAAGCAACTTACGAGAGGAAGGTTTGTTTGGGCTCAGAGTTAAAGGGATACAGCCCACCATGGGGTGGGGGGGGGGGATGTGGCAGTAGTATGTATCTGGGACACCTCACCTGCTCACCTCATGGAGGAACAGGCAAAAGAGAGTGGAAAGGAAGTGTCCAAGTCCGCCCCTAACAACCCTCTTCCTCCAGCTAGGCTCCACCTCCTAAAGGTTTCACAGCTTCCCCAAACAGTGCCATCCGCGGGGGACCAAGTGTTCAGATGGGAGTTTATGGGGACATTGCCATCCACACCACCAGAGGGCCTCATCCTCTTTCTGGGTTTGTGACTCATTTCAGCAGACCCGCCCATGTTCTGTCCTGGGCATTCTGATGTCCTGGGCCTCTAAGGATCTTCCTGCTGTAGAAAGGCAGGCAGTTGGTGGGTAGGAGAGCGGCAGGCATGCTTGGGACTGACTCCTGGGGTCACAGCAGGGCCTGAGTCCAGGGAAAGTCTCTATCTCCTTCCTGGGCTTCTCCAGGCCTTTTGACAAGAAGTCTCACCATCATCCACTGAATTCAAGCGATGCCATGGTTTCTAAAGCTCAATATGGTTCACTTGGTGTTCCTATCTTCTCATCTCGGTCACACCAAGTGATGGTACACAGTCCTTGCATGGCAGGAAGGGAAGACAGAGGTAGGCAGCACACCACTGGCCTCTTGACTGTGGCCTTGCTAGTGGCCTTCCCTCTCCCGTGGTGTCCTGCCTTTCTACACCACATGATCCCAGGGAGCAGCTGCCTTCCTGTGCAAACACTGGATGAACCCTAGTAATGTACAATGTAGCCCATACGTCCAGCCCACCAGAAACTGGTCTCCACAGTGCAACCTTGCCTCCTGCACTGCCCTCTCCTGCCTGGCAGAGCTGAGCTGACGGGCTAGGCAGGGGCTCTCCTGTGACTAGCATCAACCCTAGTATCCTATCCTAACTGGCAGTGGCTCGACTCTGCTCCTTCAGCAGTTCTGATCCTTCCCATCCCATTGGCTCCAGAAGCTCTTTTGCACCCTGGCTTCCTAGTTGCTAGGTAACTGTCCTTCACTACCCAGCTCAATGGGGGACAGTCACTCTATCCATGAACAGATGCTGGGGGCTGTGATGCTGATAGTGCCTGGTCCATGGTGTGTAGCCTGGCAGGTAATATGGGGCTAGTGTCCCATGCCATCCCACTCTCCACTGCTGGGTGAAGGTACCCCACTTTCCAATCCACCTGCTGGAAAGGTATCTCTACTTGCCATTAGCAGCCCCTCAGTGCAGTTTCCTTGCACTGCCTGGCCGGCCTTTCTGCGAGAGGGATGAGATGGGAACAGAGTTAGGGTCTAGGAAGGCAGTGGGTAGGCAGGCTGCTCTTCAGGAGGACCCAAAGGGCAGTGCATCGCTCACCACCATTGTCCTGTTCCACTCCTGCACCTGAGGAGTCAGAGGCCTAGAGTTCTACACCCCAGGCTTGAGGAAGTGAGCTGTCTCAGAGCGGCTCTTCCGGCCGATGTCCTTCCGGAAGAGCAGACATCCTACCCAAGTGGGGTGGGATGGGGGTGTGGGGGTGTGACGTATCCACACCCCCAGCAAGCTCGAGGTGGAGTTAAAGCTAGTGATAAACAATAGCTGTTGATTTGTCCATCCTTAGCTGCTTTCTGTTGTAGGATCAGAAGGTTCTGGAAGCCATGGTAGGAAGGCCACATCTGGGAGGGCTTTGGGTCTCATGGTCCTGTGGCAGAACAAAGCTGGAGAGGGGCTGGAGCTGCCCCTCTGGATGGCTAGTGTCATTAGCACACATTAGTGTCACACAGCAGCTCCATCCCCTCTCCAGCTTTGTTCTGCCACAGGACCATGAGACCCAAAGCCCTCCCAGGTGTGGCCTTCCTACCATGGCTTCCAGAACCTTCTGATCCTACAACAGAAAGCAGCCCATTAGTACTGTCATAACCACAATTAAACCCTCTCCCTTCCCAAAGGAAACCCACACTGCCAAAACTCACAATCCTCCTGCCTCAGCTTCCTAAATGCTATAGTTACAGGTACACAACTCCCACAGCTGGCTTCTGGACAATACATTTCAAAGTGAGTTTCAGAGGGGTTACCCAGACCATGACACATCCCAGCCCTGGCTGTCACCCTGTGTGCACGTCCTATTCCGAGGCAGGACGTGCATTCTGAGATGGTCCCAGGGAAAAAGTCAGAATCCTGCCAGAGAAGGGATGGGTGACCCCCGGAGGCCAGCAGGTCGGGGAAATCCCATTCACACAGATTCACAGGCTTCTATGGAAAAGGGACTCTGTGGGCTTATGGAACAAGAAACAGGCTTGCAGTACCAGCAGGAGATGCAATGTGCCAGCCTGGGCTGTCTGGGCTACCCTGCTCCATCTGGTTCTATTGGCTTCAATCTGGGTAGACTGCCCAGAAAAGTCACTGTCCCTTGGTGATCACCATAGAAAGTGAGCTCTGCATTCCCAGGACCAGAGAGTCAGGTTGGGTCAGATTGGGCCCTGAACCTTTCTTTGCCTGTCCTGTCCCAAGACCAGAATTCTCTGACTGGCAAGGGCTGGGGTAAGCTACCCTAAAACCAGTGGGTGGGGGTCCCTTAACTCCAAGAAGAGGGGAGGTGTGTCCCCAGAGGAGAAGTGGAATCACACTCACAGAAAGAGGGGCAGCGGAGGGGCATGAGCAGCAGTGTCTCGGGTAGACCCTTGATTCCTAAGGGCTTTCACTCCGAGCAGCTCATGGATTGCAGAAGCAGGGCAGCCGTCATCACTGTTTTATAGCTAAGGAAACCAGGTCAGAGATTTAAAAGTGGCACAATGTTACCCTGCGAAGAAGCAGCAGAGCTAAATCTCAAATCAGCCACCCTTCCTTAGATGGAATCGGCCTTACTAGACTTCTTTAATTACGCCTGCCTGGAATGGAGCGTGTAGAAACCAGACGCCAAGGCAGCTGTCTGCTGGGGCCTGGAGGTGGTTTCCTACAGCAAATCCTTGCTGAGCCATCACTGCTGCTGCTGCTGCTGCTGCTGCGTGGTCTGAGCCTGCAGTTACTGTATCCACGTGAGTCCATTCACTGGGATGGACAGGCCCATAAGGCAGAGCCAGCTGCCAGGCACTGAAGGAACACTTGTACCCTGGCCGCAGGAATAAAAGCTCTTCATTTGTATGCTTGTAATAAGTACTAGCATATACATTTTTTTAAAAATGCAAATAAAAGAAGAAAATAGAACTGGCCCATATTCTCATCACCTAAAGTTACCAAACAATATTGTGTTGGGGTCTCTTCAGACTTTATTTCCCTTACAGGAAATAGATTTTTAAAAGGTCTGGCGATAAACAGCTGTGGTACACACACCTCCGGGGTCTAACCCTTAGCATCAGTGTCCTGGACCAGCAAGCACCCCTGTAACTTCTCAGTGAGGGCCGATGGTGTCCCAGGGTCCAATGGGACACTAACACTCTGTAACATACTCTGCTGCAGCAGGGAGCTGGAGGGTGCCAGGCTTTGTTTTCGAGTCAGGGTCTCCTTCAGGATCCAGCAGTTCTCCTGCCTCAGTTTCCCACGAGACCATATCTGTGGGCTCTAAGCGTTCACGGTGTGAACTCAGCTGTGGTAGATCCTGAAAGCATAGGTGTGAGCCCCTTGATTGAGTCTAGGGTGCTAGAGTTCCAGGTTTAGATTCCTTTTAAATTGTATTGCACATTTATTTTGTGTACATGTATGTATTTTGCATGTTCACCTTATGTGAGCATGTTTGTGTGCATGTAGAGGTCAGAAGACAGTTTTCCAGAGTCAGCTCTTTTCCTCGACCTTGTGGTCCTGGGAATAAAACTCAGGCTTGGTGGCAAGTGCCTTCACCCACTGAACCATCTAGATGCTATAGGCTTTTTTCTTTTCTGTGCTGGGGATGGAGCCCGGGACCTCCTGCATGTGAGGCCAGTGCACCACTGAGTGAAACCCCAGCCTTGGCTTCCATTTCCTCGAATACTGTTGAGGCTGGTCATTAGAAAGTCAATTTAGTCATACTGATGGCCTCTCTCCTTTGCCCCTATGTTCTATACACATCTCTTTTGGCTTTTGGGTGTTTCCATGTTAATGCTCGCTTGAATTGCTGGCTGGCAGGTGCACTAGGGGGACAATTTTCAGGGATTTGACATTAACCAGAAAGGACATTTAAAGTGAACTTTCAAAGTCTCTGGCCCTGTTGCCTGTTTTAATTCCAGGTCTTGAATAGGGAGGTCAGTCCATTAATATTTCAGCTAATGCCAAATGTGTTTAGTGCAAACACTCTGCCCTGGGGAGAGGGGCAGAATAAGGTCCAGCGGCCATAGTACATCGAGGGAGGGACTTGTGCAAAGCTTGGATGAAGCCGAGGAGAGACATACAGCATGATATATTTAGAAAGCAAACACCAGCACAGTGGTGATGTTAAATGACAGAAATAGAAAGGAGCAGAGGAGCAGGCCCTTTGAGGAGAGCAGAGTTCACAGAGCATGCGCGGGCTGCCAGTGAGCCTCAGGATCTCCCGGGAGCTGCCCTGTGGCGCTGCCTGCTCTTCTGCTCCAGGGAGCCCCCAGCTGGTGCCTCACACACCGAGGTCAGAACTCACTGGGCAGGCACCGTTGGGTCTCTGCTCTCAGACAGAGCTCTTAGATTCAACTGTGTTCAATCGGGTGTGGGGGTGCACGCCCTTAACCCCAGCACTCAGGAGGCAGACACAGGCGGATCTCTGAGTTCAAGGCCAACCTGGTGTACAGAGTGAGTTCTAGGACAGTCAGGGCAACACAGTGAGACCCTGTCTCGAAAATAAACAAACAAATAAATAAAACAGCCACAAAACAAACAAACAAAAAACCCACGGGCTTTCCAAAGACAGGAATATCAACAGGGAAGCTTAAGGATAAGAATAAGTCTAGTCCCTTGGCCTCAAGATAAGGATGGTAAAATTGGAAGCAACTCGGAGAATATGAAAATTTCTCCCCGCAAGACACTTAGCAGGTGGTTCTCGGTAAGTAAAACAGAAATTGGCCTAAGCTGCAAAGAGTCCCAGTTGGGATAAAGAAGGTAGAAGAAAGAAAGACAGCAGGAGAGAAAGGCTTTTTAAAGGAGGCCAGGAATGTTCCAGAAGGTAATTCATTGCAGCCAGTTACCCTGCCAGAAGGTGGGGCTTTCAGTGTTAGAGGCTCGTGTGGCTGGGACCTAGTGGTGACTGTGACAGCTGTCCCTGCAGCCACTGCTCTCTCTCAGCGGGGCACAGGCGTGTGCAGTGTGACTCCAGGAGATTTCTGGGAAGGCGAAGGCAGGCGTTCACTACTTTTCCTGTTGCTATAAGAAAATGCCTCACAAAGGCAACATGAAGGAAGGGAGGATTTATTGTGACCCACACTGAGAGGGGGCAGTCGGTCATGGTGGGGAGGGCACGGTAGCAGGAGGCTAGAGCAGCTGATACAGTCAGGAATGCTTCAGGTCAGTTCACTCTCCTTTTTATTCAGTCTGGGACTCCTGCCACAGGAGAGTTTGGCCAAATTAACCATACTCCTTCCCACCTCATTTAACCCAATCTAGAAACTCCCCCCTCCCGACACGTGGTTTATTTCCATGGGGGTTCTAAATCCTATCAGGTTGGCATGTAAGATGAGCCATCCCAGACTTCTTCTCATTTGTTATGCTGTGACGTCATCTCGGAAACACTATCCCACCATGGAGGGTGGGTGTGGGGTACACAGACCCCAGGTCATTTCCTGAGGTGAGGATTCCTAGAATTATGGCTCCTGCCTGGACTGCAGCCTCTTCTATGACTCAGCCCCAGCTTTCCACTGTGGCTGTGGTCAGAGATGGGATGCGGTGGACAGAAAAATGACAGCTGGTCACTCCCCTTCTCATGTGGGTCCTGAGTCTGGGTATTGAACAAAATGATTCTGAAGTGACTTTAACTCCACAGAAGCCGGAGCGCCACAGTGCTGACAAGCTTCTTCACACTCAGAGGCCATGTTTTCCACTCCTGGACTCCCCATCTGAGAAGCAAGTCTTCAGTCTGTAGGGTTTGGAAACCTTATTGTCTGGGACTTAGGGAACAGTTAGTTTCAAACTAAAGCCACAAAGTGGCGCTGTAATTTTACAGTATTATTCCCTTGCCATTCCAGAAGAAAGTAGGGGAGCCTCTGTGCCATTAGGTGTTTAGGAGGTGTCCGATCGTTCATGGCCGCTGTGTCTTGTGACCTAGCTTGATCTTGTTGGGGTGGTTCAAGTCTGAGAGATGATTCACCTCTCTTCAGTGGCCCCCACTCTGTGGATGACTTCTTGGGCACAGGCTGGCTGGAAACGGCCCTTTGTCTCCTGGGCAGTTCCTAGTTGTCGGCTGTGACTGCATCTGGGTGCCTTGGGTAGTGTTAGGTAGGCTTTTGGGTTTTGGCTTCAGCGGGGACTCTAGTAACCTGAAGCCAGGTGCCCGGAGCTGATGGACTAGGGCCGTCGGAGCCGGCCTGGAGCTGCTGCAGTTCACAGATGTTGTCCTAGAGGGCGACCGCGTGCTGTGTTTGCAGCTCTTCCTCTGGCTGTCCATCACAGTTACTTGTTTTTTATTTGGCTAATTCTTTGCCGTGCTGGAATGGAAGAGCCTTGTGCCTCCTAGGCAAGTGTCTGCACCATCTCCGCCTCTCCTTTCCACGATCCTTTCATCCTTTGCCATTGCATCCCCCCTTGAAGCTGCAGCGTTTACAAACCCGATTTTCACTCCAGTCTAAATCTTTCAGCTCTGCCAGAGCCTCTCCGACCTCATAAGGATCTCACTCCACCATGGGGCCAGTGAAGCCACTAGAGCGCCACACCAGTTTGAGAGGTCCCAACTTGTCTTGGTCTACCCCCTCTTGCGGTGATGAACACCATGGCCAAAAGCAAACAAGGGAAGCGAGGGTTTAATTGGCTTATACCTTTACATCACAGTCCATCCTTGAGGGAAGTTAGGGTAGGAACCACGGAGGAAGCTGCTTTCTGGCTTGCTCCCCCATGGCTTGCTCAGCCTGCTTTCTTACACAACCCAGGACCACCAACCTAGGGGTAGGTGGCAGTGTGCACACTGGGCCTGGGCCTTCCCACATGAATCATTAATCAAGAAAATGCCCCACAGACATGACCACAGAACAATCTGATGGAGGCATTTCCTCAGTTGAGATTCCCTCTTCCCACGTGACTCTTAATTTGTGTCAAGTTGACAGAGGCAGCCCAGCACACTGCTGCATCAACTTCTTAACTCTCCTGTGACCACGGTCCAAGTCAGCCCTCTCATGCCATCAAACACCTTTCAGACCCAATTCCCTGGTAAAGTCTGTCTTTTCCCTCTGTCTCTCAGTGTCTGGTACTCACAGAGACCTCAGCTAGTGATACCAAGTGTCTGCCAGGGACTGGTCACCCTTGCACTGCCTCAAGTCAGCTAACATTGGTCTGCAGGGACGTCTAGTAGTCATTATTCAGCTTCCACAGCACCCGTGCCTCCTCCTGCCACCTCACAAGCCGGGCTGGGAGGAGCTCCTTAACTTAAGAGTCCTTCCTGGATCCCGCAGTCCAGAGGCAGCACACTCCATAAGCCCCCTAGATTCCTGGAAGCCATTAGTAAGGCCCTGTCTGCATGTTGAATCTTAGATTTTTTCCCTCCCTCTGTATTAGAGGTTGGACCTGCGGGCTGTCTTCTCTCCCTCTCCTCTTCCCTGATTCTCCCCGACAGTTCTCAGGAAGAGCTCAGATCTAATTCATACTCCCTCTGTGTTGTGTCCTCGCCATGTGTACAGAACAGCAGCCAACACCTCTGGCTCTGCCTCCCTCCACCCTTTATGACAAATCAGAGGCTGTCGCAGAGGACAGTATCTGTGTGTGATTTCCCCGCTGTCCTTTCTGTAGACAGGAGTCTTTTCTGGGCAGATGGGGTAGCTTCCGTGACCTGTCTGAACATAGCGCAGGGCATTCTGTGGCCGCAGACTGCCCAGGCTCCCATCTCATTCATGCGACTGTCAGGGAGCACAATATACTCTCTAGTCATTATCTGTTTGGGGGAGCAGACCCCATTCATCAAGGGGCCATATGACCCCATGCAACACAGAGGAAGACATTCACCCTGGGATTCCTCAGGATGTCCCCCTCTTAGGGAGCAGCCTCAGTTTGCCTGTCTCGTCACCCATGGCAGAGACAGTGCCACTGCCCTCTCCCAAACTCATCTCTGGTTTATTTGTGACCCTGTTCCCGAGTGAGTCAACAGAGCAGAGAAATGTATCCACCCAAGTCCTGCTGAGTTTAATCGGGTAACTTAGGGGAAACACCACGGAATAAGAGTCTCTCTCCCCCAGCTGTTGTTAACTGTTATATATTCTCAGAGTCGGGAGGGGACTCAGGTGCCTCATGAGGCCTCCACATCAAGCATGAATGGGCCTGCCAGTGTGAGAGTCGACTGTGGGTAGTCTCAGCCACTTTGGTTTCAATGCTGCCCCACCTACCCCATTTGGGGATTACTTTAGTCACCAAGCCCTCTTGAGGACTTCCTCACCTGATGAACTCTGATCATGAGGGCCCCCCCTACCCAGGTTGCTGCCTTGCTACCCATTGGCTGTCTTAAGTTTCCCTGAAGGCTCTTTTGAATCCCCCTCTGGACTCAGCAACTCTGTCAGGGGCCACAGTGCTGATGTCTGTCATCTGCTAAGCTCACATCCTGCATCAGCTCTGCCTCTCGGGCCTGTCCTGAATCTTCTCTTCCCTCCCCACACTCACTCCTCTGCTCTGTGTCTCCTGAGGCGCTGCAGTGAGTTCCCTGACCTGTACTTTTATCTGTCAGGTTGGATCATCCCAGTGGGCTCTTGTGAGGACTTCGCGCTGTTTCCTAAGCACCATTACACCCTTATACTACGCCCCAGCAAGTTCAGTTATGGTTTAAACATTGCATTGTAGTTTGCAATAGATCTAGCAATTCTAAGTTCTTTTTTTTTTTAAATTTTTATTTATTTATTATGTATACAGTGTTCTGCCTGCATGTATCCCTGCATGCCTGGAGAGGGCACCAGTTCTTATTACAGATGGTTGTAAGCCATCATATGGTTGCTGGGAATTGAACTCAGGACCTCTGAAAGAGCAGCTAGTGCTCTTAACCTCTGAGCCATCTCTCCAGCCCAATTGTAAGTTCTTGCTTTTATTGGAGTGGTTTTGTTTTTTGTTTTTTTGGGTTTTTTGTTTGTTTGTTTGTTTGTTTGTTTTGAGACAGGGTCTTTCTATGTAGCTTAGGCTGGCCTCAAACTACTGGCAATCTTGCCTCAATAAGCATGTTTCATAATACTTGGCATACAGTTTTTTTTAAAGCTATTTATTTGTTTATTCTCAAGGCCCAGGCTGGCCTTGAACTTGCTGTACAGCTTGTACTTCAGACCTGCCAGCTTCTAACTCTGGAGTACTGGCATTACAGGAGTACCCACTATGCCTGGCTGTAGTGAGGCGCTTTTATTCTTTCATGTTCATGCTTTTGGGGTGTTACCTCCTCTTGGGTCTCTGGAAATTGAATAAGCCCTCTCATTGTCTCCCGTTTCTATGTTCCACCGTTCTCCAGGCCGGCTGCTTTGCTCGCTCACTGCTGCTCCTCGGGCTGGTTTCCCCAAATGTCTTGTGACTCTTCATGATCCGTTAGTGCTTACAAAGGCAACAGGAGGCTGCTTGGTTTCAGGGGTGCCATGGGTTTCCTCCGTGGGTGTGTGGTCCCTGTGCCCTGGAGGTCATAGATGCCTCCTTGTGCGGGGAGCTGGCCTCCTTCTCTACAGGCTGTGTGCTGTGCAAAGCTGGAGGAGGAGGACCTTGAGGGACCAAGGCTCCACTTCTCGAAACACACACATAAGAAACAGCAGCCAGGATATTCTAATCGCTCGTATGTGTCTCATGGTGCTTCCCATTGCTGCTAAGATGGCTCAGATTCTAAGCTGGACCTTCTTTGTTGCTATTTTGTTTTTTGAAACAGGGTCTAATTCTGTAGCTTAAGCTGGCCTGGAACTTACTGTGTGGCCTAGGCCGGCCTCAAATTCACGACAGTCTTCCTGCATCATGCTGGCATTACAGGAGCGTGCCACCATATAAGTCATGCTTTTTACTACAAGGAAAGAATTTTTTTTGGCAATTATTCTTCTCAGCTCTCTCTAGATTCTTGTTCTATTTTTACCAACTGCTTCCTAGACCTACAGTACCACCTCTATTCTAAGATTTATTGTATTGACAGTCTTCTTGTGTTTCTTAATTTCCTATGTCTCCTTTTCCCCCAGAAGACACCCTTGAATAACTCTCTGAGAATTCATGGAGAGTAAAACGTTTAAGTCCTTGCATGTATGGAATGCCTTTATTTAGCAACCATAATTGGAAAGATAGTTTAGTTGCACATAAAATTCCTAGTTCAGAACAAACTTCCTGGTCTGGGAACATAGCTCGGTGGTAGAGCTCTTGCTAAGCACATCCTTCCCCAACCCCATGAGAGAGAGAAGAGAGAGGCAGGAGGGAGAGAGGGAGGGAGGGAGGGAGGGAGGGAGGGAGGGAGGGAGGGAGGGAGGAAGGGAGAGGGAATATGAATACATGTTCATATGTGTACATTTGGTATATATGCATATGTGTGTGCATGTGAAGGCCAGATGTTGATATTGGGTGTCTTCCTCAATCATTCTCCACCTTATTATCTCCTTTTGCGCTCTCTCTCTCTCTCTCTCTCTCTCTCTCTCTCTCTCTCTCTCTCTTTTTAGGTTTTCGAGATAGGGTTTCTCTGTGTAGTTTTGTGCCTTTCCTGGAACTCACTTGGTAGCCCAGGCTGGCCTTGAACTCACAAAGATCCACCTGCCTCTGCCTCCCGAGTGCCACTGCCCCGCTCCTTTTTCTCTTTTGAGGTGGGGTTTCTGAATCCAGAGCTCAATGACTTGGCTAGGTCGAATGGCTAGTGAGCACCAGGAATCTACCTATCTCTGCCTCCCCAGCCTGGGATTACGGATGCACATCATCAAACTTGGCCTTTAAAAGAAGATTTATTTTTATAAATGTGTGTGTGTGTGTGTGTGTGTGTGTGTGTGTGTGTGTGTGTGTGTGTTTGAGTGTTTGAGTGTATGTGTACCTCATGTGCAGTGCCCACAGGGGCCAGAAGAGGGTGTTGTATCTTCTGGAACTTGACTTCCAGGCAGTTGTAATTCCCCTGATGTGGGGGATGGGAACTGAACTGCTGTACTCTGGAAGAGCAGCCAGTGCTCTGAACTTCTGGGCCATCTCTCCAGCCCCACACCTATCTTTTTATGTGGGTGCTGTACATTCAAACACAGGTCTCATTACTATGGACACTCTCACTGCCATGTCCCCCTTGCCATGACAGTCTGTACCCCCCCCCCCAAATTATGAATCAGAACAAATCTTCCTTTAAGTTTCTTCTGGTCAAGTTTTTGGTCACAGCAATGATAAAAGTGACTAATACATTATCATAACCTGTTTTCTTCAGTCTCATCTTGTTTTGATTGGGAGATATTTATTTATTTATTGGGAGATTTTTATTTTATGTGTGTGTGTGTGTGTGTGTGTGTGTGTGTGTGTGTGTGTGTAGTGGTATTTGCTCTGCCCATGACCTTGGGCTATATGGGCCCAAAGGAGGAGGTACTTCCTGGCATTATAAAGTGACTTCTTGTAAGGGGCTGGAGAAGAGTCACATGCCCTGCTCTCTGCTCCTGCTTGCGAGGTGGATTCACTCACAATTACAGAACAGAGTAGACAGCAGAAGTCGCCCTCTGATCTGACCAGGAACAAATCTGAATGAATCCACCTCTAAGGAGTGTTTTGCCTGCACTTATATCTATGCACCATGTGCATGCAATACCCTTGAAGGGCAGAAGAACATGTTGGATCCTCTGGAACTGGAGTTCTAGATGGTTGTAAGCTGCAGTGTGAGTCTGGGTATTGAACCAGTGCTCTTAACACTAAGCCATTTCTCTAGCCCCTAAATTTGTATTATATTTTTATTACTGTACGGGAAAACATGAACAGCCAGCTCCCTGTGTCCTGGTGGGCTGGCTTCATTCTCCTCCCCAGCTCATTCCCCATTCTTCTCCATCACTGCCTATAATCTGGCATCCCTGTATCCTTCCATCCCCATGGGAACACCACTATTTTACTCCTCAGTCCCACTCGGAGCCACTGTTTCTATAAAGGTCATCCACCCATGGCTGACGAAGTCTGTGAGTTAGCTCTCCATCTTTCCTTAGACTATGTCTTCCCAGACCTGACTGAGAAGGCGGCTTCCATGGAAGATCCAGGCCAGATTCAAGACCTGCCAAACCTCCCCTCCATCCTGCCCAAGACGGATCTTGCTGAGCCTCCCTGGCATATGCCTCTGGAGGAGGAGGAGGAAGAGGAAGAGGAGGAAGAAGAGGAGGAGGAGGAGGAAAAGGAAGAAGAGGAGAGGGAGAAGGAAGAAGCAGAGGAGGAGGAAGAGCTGCTCCCCGTGAGCGGGTCCCCAGAAGGAGCCACCATGCAGGCCCATGACTCTTCACCCAGTGTCAGCAGTACCAGCAGCCAGGGTCCTGGGGCCAGCAGACACAGGCAGGAGGATTCTGGGGACCGGGCCACATCAGGCATGGAGGTGGAGAGCAATGTGAAGCCCACTTTCTCAGTGCCATCAGTTACCCCAAGTACAGTGGCCCGGGGGGATCAGAACTATAGCCAGGAGTTTGGGGGCACCGAGTGGCCAGCTGGGGGGCTGGGGGTACAGTCTGAGGTCACCCTGGGAGCTGGTGAGGAAGCCACCCTGGGAGCAGCTGACTTAGATGGCCAGCAGGGGGCACTGCCACCCTCCTCATTCCCACAAACAGTGGCTCCAAGTGGGACCGAGGTCCCCAGTGAGGGTCACCTTTACCCCAGGACCCCAGACTCTTTCCCACCTGAACCCCAAGACACAGAATCAACCCCTTCCTCTGCTACCTGGGGACAAGAAGGTCTCAGTGAGAAGCCCCTGGAGGGTCAGGTAGCCGAAGCTCACTCACTAACACCATGGGACTCTACTCAGGTAAGACGGAGGTGCACGCTACCCTCTGTGTAAGAATATCTACTGTCCCCAGGGTCCTCAGGCTGTCAGCAGCAGGGCAATGTGGTGGGTGCTGACCACACCTTTCCCACCTCAACTGTTAGTGTTCACGTACTCAAGTCATACACACAGGCTGCAGGGGAGGGGAAGAAGTGTTCAGTCCCCAGAAGTTCAAGGGCAAAAGGACATCACAAACAGTGAAGCCTCTGGACAGGCCAAGCCTCTCTTCTCATTTGTGACCCCTTTTTAGTCTTATGCACTTGGGATGGGTTCCCTGGCATGGCAGTTCAGGAGGACATCGCTGTCTTCAGGCCTCAGGCCTGCACCTCCTCCTGCTCTCCAGAGTTCTCTCTAGAGGTCTCTGTGTCTTGCTCTGTTTCCTGCACAGGTGATCTGCAAGGATTGGAGCAACCTGGCTGGGAAGAACTATATCATCCTGAACATGACGGAGAACGTAGACTGTGTGAGTGCTGAGCTGGCCACAGGAGGGCCAGAGGGGCAGAGGGAGGTGCCACAGTGGGGCTGTGAGAGACCAGCCCAGCCCTGAGCTGAGCCAGCACCTACCACTTAGGAAAAACCAAAAAGAGGTCTTTCCTACTTAAAAATTCTAGGGCTCTTTTCTTTCTTGCTTCCTAGAGTTTTGGGTTTTTTGTTTTTTTTTTTCTTTCTAGCCCAGGCTGACCTCAAACATACTTATGTAGCCAAGGGTGAGTTTGAACTCTGATCCTCCTGCCTCCACCTCCTCAGTACTGGGATTGCAGGGCCTAGTTTTATTCAGTGTTAGGGATCAGACTCAAGGTCTCATCCATGCTAGGTAAACACTTTACCAACTGAGCTGCATTCTTGGCCCCTCCCTCTTCTCAGTTTGAAGGGACTTTTTGTTCCTGTGTACTATGTGCCTTATTCTCTAATGAGATCGAGACCTGTTCTTTTGTCTGTAGGGTTTTGTCAAGACAGATCTTGCTATATCGGCCAGGATAGCTTGGAATCTCTGGGTTCAATCAAACCTTCCACACCCACCTTCCACGTGCTGGGACTAGAGCCAAGCACCACTGTTGTCCAACCATATCTTTTTTTTTTTTTTTTCTGAGACAGGGTTTTTCTGTGTAGCTTTGCGCCTTTCCTGGAACTCACTCTGTAGACCAGGCTGGCCTTGAACTCACGAGATCCGTCTGGCTCTGCCTCCTGAGTGCTGGGATTAAAGGTGTGCACCACCGCCCAGCCCAGAGTTGTTTTCATGCCTGCAATACCAGCACTGTGGCAGCTGAGACAGGGGAATCAGAAGATCAAAGCTAGTTTGGGCTACGTGGTGAGATGCAGTCTCAGAAAGGATGTTTACTACCTCCCTAGTCACTTTATTTCTTCTCAAGCTTATTCATAAACAACATCTGTCAGCGTTTGTTCATAGCTCTTTAGGGTGACAGACAGACAGACACAGAGACAGACAGAAATGCCCTCAAAGCTTTGCATAGCTCATGTGCTAGGCCATCTGCCATTGAGCCAGCCATTAATGGGCCCTCTGGGATATGGAACCTCCATGTGATCAAGATGGTGTCCTATCTTATTCTGTTGGGGTGATAAAACATTCAGACGAAAAGCAACAGTCTGTCACTGGGGGAAGTCAGGGCATGAACTAAAGCAGGAACCCAAAGCAGAACCCATGAAGGAACACGGCCTGCTTCATCCTTCCCCCTACCCCCAGGCTCATACTTAACAAGGTTGTTTTTTTAATCCAGCCCAGGACCACCGCCTGGGGAAGGGTGTAGCCCACAGTGGCTGGGCCCTCCTGCATCAATCACTAAGACAACCTCTCACAGACATGCCTGCATACCAACCTGATCTAGGCAATTCCTCAACTGCCGTTCCTCCCTCCTCTCACACCCAAGGCTGTTTCAGGTTGACCATGGTAGCCAGGACTGTATCTCCTAGGCTGGTGGGCTGCCTGGGCTGTTTCATTTGGAAGTCTCTAATGTCAGTGGCATTAGGTCCTTCCTCCTCAGGTGACTAGACTGTCCTACTAAAAATATGAAGAACTGTTGTCAGTGTTCTGGGAGCCAAGGCAGGCCAGAGGGTGGGTGTCTCCATAATTATATGCTTACATGAACATAAAGATATGCTTACATGAACACCAGTGCTCATTAACTGTGGCGTGCAGGACAGATAACTCCCTACACAGTAGTGCTGGACAGCCTCATGAGGCACTCTGTTTTACTCTCTTGAAAACATGAACTCCCAGGGCTAAGGTGTGGCTCTGTGGTGTTGTTCAGCACACTCAAGACCTTGGGTTATCTCCAGCATGGGGTAATAGGGGTTAGAAAACAAAACAGAAAAGAGAAGATGCACTTCTCCAGGCAGTGAGACAGATGGTTTGCTATTGGTGTATCCATCTCCAAGCACCATGTGTAGACTTCATCTCTCTCTCATCCAGTATTCCAGTATTTCCTTTTGACCTGTGTTTGAAGAGAATGGGACACTGTTTCCAAAGTGGTGGGCCACACTCAGCTCTTGTCTCCAGGAAAAGATGGGGAGGAATGTACCTGCTATCCCTCAGAGACGGTTTTACAAGATGCAGCTACAGTTTCAGAATTTTGCATTTGGCATCTGGAAGAGTGGTGCAGACTGGCCAGTTTCTGGTATCTTCTACCTAAGACATAGGAGGTAGGAAGGGAGCCAGCAGAGATCAGCAGGCACAGGCCCAGAATATGGTGAAGCAGTAATGCCAAGCTGACCCTGGCGTTCTAGAAGCCAAGAGAATCTTTGCTTTAGAGATGAAGGATCCGATCCTTTGCCTGGCACAAGAAGTACTGGGAAAAGACATTTGGTAGCCAGGTGGTGGTGGTGGTGCACACCTTTAATCCCAGCACTCGGGAGGCAGAGGCAGAGGCAGGTGGATCTCTGTGAGTTCGAGGCCAGCCTGGTCTCCAAAGCGAGTTCCAGGAAAGGCTCCAAAGCTACACAGAGAAACCCTGTCTCGAAAAACCAAAAGGGGGTGGGGGAGGCGTTTGGCAGTCATGGGGAGGACCAGAGAATTCCTGCTTTAGTGCAGAGGGCTGGATTATAAGCAAGGCTGATCCAAAGGGACAGCTACTGTTCCAGAATTTGTGACTGAGTGACTCCAGGGTGTTAGGTAGCCCCTATTTCAGATGGAGAAACTGAAGTTCAGAATGTTGCTGAGGGTCAGAGCTAGGAAACTGCAGGATTTGAACCCTGGTGCATTTAGTTACAAAGCCAGGGATTTTCCTTCCCTAGCTAACTCTGAGTCTGGGAGACTTTGCTACACTGTAAAGGGTGGAACATGTGTGGTAGAGCAACTGAAGGCTTCTGAGTCCCAGAACAGGCAGAGAGAAGCCTGTCCTGCCCTTCCATATTAGTGAAGACACTGACCACTTGACCCTGGGCTTGTCTGACTGTTGTGGGGCAGAACTGCTGACCAGGAAGCTAGAGAGTGTCTGGACCTGAGCTGCACTGGGCATTTACTGTAAAAACAAGGAACAAGCCCAGCATGAAAGTCAACCTGGTGGATTTCAGGTTGGCATGACAACCAAGGGAACCCAAGAGTAGTTCGTCTCTGCCTCAGGTATCACCCAAGGTGGCTATTGAGATCTCTTCTGACAGCCCAGCTCCCACAGCACCCTGGAGAACTGAGCATCTGGGAAAGAGGTCTCTTTCCCTTTTGGGGAAAGAAATGGGACTCTTGGAAGAAATGGAGTCGAGGTTTTCCATATACAAGAGGAAGAAGCTGCAGAACAGGATCTGAGGCCCCAAGGAGGGTCTCTTTTACAAACAGCAGGCATGAACCTTGTGGCAGCAGCCTGGCCTCTAGTCCCGCTACACTAAGTTTGCGTGGAGGGCTGGGTTCATTTCCGTGTTACATTGTGTAATTATATCTAACACCATCATCTAAATGATGAAGTAGACAGTCTGAGGGGAAAGGAGCCACCTCGCCCCGCCCCACACCTTGGCTGGTTCCCAGGGTCCTCTTAGCCATCTCTATTGGCTCTCCAATCCCTGTTATAAGAGCACTCAATTACTCTCTCCAGGCTCATTGCTGGCCACATGGTGAGATGACCAGCAGAGGAGCCCCACCCCCTGTTATCGGGCTCCCTGCTGTCTGGTGGCTGTGGGGACTTAGTGTTGTGTCCTCCCCAGAACTGTACACTTGCCATGGACATCATGGGCAGTGCTTCCAGAGGCCTGGGTACTTCAAACCCCAGTTAAAGGTGTGTCATTGTCTGTGGACAAGTCCATGTCCCCTCCACCTGAGTGGCCCTGGGACAGGCTCACACCATGGCTCCTGCAGATGCAAGTGAACCAATAAGCTGTCTCTGCCTCTACCATGCTCTCAGGTGGTCCCAGAGCCGACCAGGCTAGCCAGGGGACCATCTAGGCCTTTGGAAGATGGGTTGAGGCCAGATGGGGTCAGGCTACCACACTTCCTTGAGCTTGGTTCCTCTGAACCCCTAGGAAGTGTTCCGGCGGCATCGGGGACTACAGCTGCTGGCCCTGGTGGAGGAGGTACTGCCACGCCACCGCAGTGGCCAGCGTGGGGACTGGCACATCTCTCTGAGCAAGCCCAGTGAGAAAGAGCAGCACCTGCTGATGACACTTGTGGGCGAGCAGGGTGAGGAGGACATGGGAGAGGTGTCCCTCCACAGGCTCATACTGGGGGCCCAGGAAAGAACAGGTAGTGTTGTAAGAGCTAGGAACCCCAGAGAGCGGCGTGCTACTGTAGGACTCTGGGTGGAGTGATGCCTGGGTTCTGGTGAGGAGACAGGTATAGACACCACACACTGTGAGAGGGGACCCTTGGGCTTCTAGCATCACACCTGTCATATGGTGTCCCAGGGAATCAACTCGGTGGGAAGTAGGTCAGCAGGGAACATACATGGGCGTGATTAGAACCAGAAGTGTAGCAGAAGAGGCTCAGACAGGCTGCCCTAGGAGGGGTTTGGGTGATATGGAGACACCTCAGGGGTGCTGTGGTGATGATGGCATTTCTTCTGCAGGGGTGGTACCCACTCAAGATGTTCTTTCCATGCTCAGTGGCATCCGCAGGAGTCTGGAGGAGGTAAGCATACAGGGACTTGACCTGGCAGCCTCTGCAGCATCCTTTCCCATCCTTGACTCTCAAAAGTGCTGAAAGAATTCACAGCCTGCTCCAGGACAGGGGTGTGCCTCAGGGCCCCTGGCCATCCCCAGATAGGAAGAGCACGTGCAGGCAACCAACTGAGCAGAAGGACTGCACACCTGCAGGCTATAGTGGGAGTGGCCATGGGAGAAGGGTTAAGTAGGACAGTGTCTGAAGTATCATCAGAACCTAATGGAGGGGGAACAAGATAGGCCCTGTCCCTCCCAATGCCCCTCCAGGGGAACCTGGGGTAGTGGGGAATGTCTGGAACTGGAAAGCATCCCTCCCTTGTTAGAGGTGGCTCTGATCAGGTGTGGTCTTCTGGCCCCTGCTGGCTACAGAACATATAAACTGGAGGCCCACATATCCAAATATTCCTGATCCTCACCTCAGCCCCTGCTTTCTCTCCTGACCCATGACCTGTGCATTCTTTGGAGGGTCTCTGCAGTGTTTGACAATATCCAAGATGTCACACTGCAAAGATGCTATGTGTTTCTGGGCTATACACAAGGTTTACAAGGGCCAGACTACACTGGATTCTCCCTTGGTCCCCTCTTCCCCTCCGCGGGGTTTAAGGATTAAATGAGAAGGGAGAGCTGAAGCCCAGAGAGGTCAGGTGCCTTGCCTGGGGTCACCCAGGTAGTAAGGACCAAGCCTGCCCGATAGACAGCTGCTGCACTGCCTGGATAACTCCCAAAGCTCTTGTCAGCCTTGAAGATCTGGCTCATGACCACAGAAGGACAATGGACACTGACAAGGTTTCCATAATGCAGGGAAGAGCCGAAGCCTGGCCTCTGCCCCAGAGCTCCCAGATAACCCCCACCTTCCATGGTTCCCTTCTTTCACCTGAAGCTGGTCTGTAGGGAGCTTTGCCCAGCCAGAGCAGCCTGCAGCAGGGGGCCCATGCCACCTGCCATCTTACCATTGGGAAAGGGAAGAAGCTGGGCACCCCCGTTGTGGGCTGCAGTTGGCATCCCCACATGGCCCCCAATGACGCCAGGCTGCCTGAATGACACCACCTACCCCTAAAGTGGAAGCTATGCTTTGGGGCACCGGCTGAGGGGTGGACTTGAGTGTCCCCCAGATACCTTTTTGCTTTGTGTAATTGATAGGGACAGGTGTGGGGCCTCATCTATTTGGGCCACAACTGTCATCAGAACAGTCTGTGGTGAACAGTCTCCGTGCTGGGCACGGCCGAAATCCGTGAGGATATGAGGGACCTGAGATGTGGCCACTGGGAGAGCTTGGGGGCTATTCTTGGATGAACCAATAGGGACAGAACAGAATGCCCATCAGCACAGGTCCAGGTCCCAGGCCTCAGGCCTGTCAGGGGTTCCAACTCCACCCCTGTAATATTAGCAGCTCTCAGGACTTTTGCTGAGGCCCTTTCCCATCCCCCCACCCCCAGATTGGCATCCAGAACTACTCCACCACCAGCAGCTGCCAGGCGCGGGCCACCCAGGTGCGCAGTGACTACGGGACACTTTTTGTGGTGCTGGTGATCATTGGGGTCATCTGCTTCATCATCATCGTGCTTGGCCTACTCTACAACTGCTGGCAGCGTCGGCTGCCCAAGCTGAAACACGTGGTGAGTAGGCCAGGCAGGGCTTGGAAAGGGTGGAGTGCTGCCAGTATCAGCCAGTGCTACTCAGCAGCCTCACCTGGTGACCCGTACCACATCAGCTGTGACCACTGCCGGGCTGCGGCCTGCGTCTGCCTCTCTCTGAGGCTGGTACTGTGGCTTTCTTTGTGAGAAGGTACACAATGAAGGGTTGCCAGTCTCGCCAGGGGTCCCCTCCTTTTCTCCAGCTCTTCCTATCCCCAGTGTCCCTCGCTTCAGGGCTTGAGAGCAGGTGCACATTTTGAGTCAGTGTAATCTGCAATAGGGAAAGAGGACAGGCCCTGGTCATCATTCCCCCCACCCCCGCCCATGTGCTCTGAGTTTCAGGGAGTCTCATATCTATGATGGGCTGTTGGGAGGGATCAGGTGACACCAGGGAGGTCACAGCTTTAACAGTGCAGAGAAGTAAGGCTAGAGCTGCAGGAACTGGTCTACTGGGCCCCCAGCGCACCCCCGGGGGCGTGGCCAGCCGCCGCTTGTGCCCAGCTCGCTCTCCCGCTGCCGCAGTCGCATGGCGAGGAGCTGCGCTTTGTGGAGAACGGCTGCCACGACAACCCCACGCTGGACGTGGCCAGCGACAGCCAGTCGGAGATGCAGGAGAAGCAGCCCAGCCTGAACGGCGGTGGGGCCATCAATGGCCCGAGCAGCTGGAGCGCGCTCATGGGCAGCAAGCGCGACCCTGAGGACTCGGACATGTTCGAAGAGGACACACACCTGTGAGCGCCCGGCCACGCGCCAACTGCGCGGGACTACCCGACGCCGCGGCCCCGTGTCCCTCCCGGCCCTCCACGCAGGGCCACTTTGCTTCCCCACCGCAGCAGGCGACCGCGGCGCAGCTCCCACCCCGTCCCGCCCGGCCCCGAGGGCGGCCCGCTCCCCGCGCCCGGACTCCATTAAAGCCGCCAAGACGCGCGGGCCGCTCCGCCTCCACGCCTGTTTCTTGCTTCCGGAGGGTGGTGCTCTGGGAGGGGGGCGGGAAGGAGTAGGCGGGGCACGTAAGGTCATCCGGGTGGGTGGGCGGGGACAAGCGCGGGTGGGCTGGCACTTCTTGGAGTTTGTGGGCGTGGCTAGGGTCGTGGATAGAGTCTAGGGAGTGTATTGACTTCTGGGTGGAACCCAGGTGGCTGAGTTGAGCCTAGCGCGGTCAGGGAAAGGTCCTAGTGGGCGAGGCCCCGGCTTGTGGGCGGGGCCTGAGCAGCGCAGGTCTCAGGGTGGATGGGCGTGGTTAAGGGTCAGCGTGCTAGGGCCAGGGGAGGTGTAGTCCTCAGGGCTGAACCCCTGCAAGGTGGGCGGGGCCTGGAGCGGACTTCCCTTCCGGTGAGGCGCTTCTGTCGAAGTAGGGGTTTTGGAAGTGAGCTTTCCTCTGGCGAATGGGCGGAACCTGGAGGTTTGAGTTGTGCTCTAGACGAGTGGGTGGAGTCCAGGCTAGAGGTCCCCTAAAGGCTAAGTGGGCGTGGTTAAGGTTAGTGGGTGGGGCCTTGGTGAGAGGCGTTCTGGACGCGGAAGCGGGGTTCAAGCCGGGCGGTCCTCCGGACGCCAGGCGCCGCTGCGGAGCCGCAGTCCGGCATTGCGAGGCGGAGCCGCGAGCTGCGGGGTGGTGAGTGTTTACATCCGTCCCGGCACAGAGGTCTCCCGACATCGCTCGGCCGGGGGTCCAGCCTCCCTCGCCATGGACACCAACGACCTGTTTGACAGCTGCAGAAAGGGAGACGTGGCCCGTGTGCGGTGAGGACCTGCAGTGCAGGAGGCGGGCGGGCGTCCGCAGAGTGCGTCGGGCATGGGTGTGCGGGGCAGGAGCCGTGGGGCTCCCGAAGCTGACCGAGCCCTTTTTTCCAAATCCCCTGGCCCTCATCAGAGGAGGCCAGGCTGCAGCTCTGTCCCAAAGCCTCCTTAGGCCTGTCCCCAACACCAGATGCCACTTCAGAGCTAATGACCCCTCCCTCAATGTAACTGCAACTCTGAGAACCCAGGTCCTGCCTTGATATCCTCCTTGGGCCGCCGCGTCCCAATGATGGCTTCCTAGTTCTTGACCTCTTCTCCTCAGCATCTTAACAATTGTTCTTTCCACTTCTTCTCTAGATCTGCCCCTGTCTCCTGCTCTCCACTCCCAGAGTGCCTGCACCAGCTTTTCTCTGGCTTCTCTGCCTTCACCTCCCCAGGCTGAAGTAGGGGCCCCATCACCTTCTCTGTCCCAGATATTACAAGACCAAGTTCTCAGCCTTCTTAACTTGGGCTTGGCCTCTGTCCCTGAAGCTACCACCCAACTCGCAGTTGCTGATCCTTGCAGGCCTGTGCACTCCCAGGACTCACCCTTCTCAGAGGGGTCCCTAGCCCAGAGAAATGTGGGCTCCTTCCCCTACCTGGTCTCCTATCCCAGATCAGAAGCAGTTCTGACCCAGGCTCTGAACTTCCTGCCCAGGTACCTGCTGGAGCAGCGAGACGTGGAGGTGAACGTACGGGACAAATGGGACAGCACCCCTTTGTGAGTGTGAGCTGTGGGGTAGCTGGGTGGGTTAGGGTGGGTCAGCCCTACTGACAGCTGCCCTCTTTTCCTAGGTACTATGCCTGCCTCTGTGGGCATGAGGAGTTGGTGCGCTACCTGTTGGCTAACGGTGAGAGAGGGTCAGAGCCTGACTGTAAGCTCTGAGACCTTGTTACACATTTGCATGCACCATTGGTTTCTTTTTAACACCCCAAAGTCAACAAGTGGTACCCTCTAACCCTCTCTCCACTTTCCCATGTCACCCATGACACCCAGAGCAGTCCCAGGGCTGTGTCTGGACCATACCACCGTTGGTCTGTTAAACTGATCTCTTGCCCCACCTACAGTCTGATCCTCATATTGCAGGCAGGAGGATCTTTTCCACAGTAGCCCTTGAATGGAGTTCAGGAGTGTTTGGGGGAAAAGCAATTGGGCATGGTTGCTCACACTTGTAGTTCAATCACTGGGAGAGAGGAGAATTGAGTGGAAGACTATCTCAAGTTCAAAGTTAACCAGGGCTACATTGTGTGACTTTGTTTAAAAGACCAAAATAAAAGGATAAAACTGGACTTGCCTGTGAAACTCCACAGGACCTTCTCCTTAGGTCTCCCACCTGCTGGCTGCCCGCCAACACCTGGTCCCTTAGTGCCCCACTGGACTGAGCCATCTCCTCCCTCAGGTCTTTACAGTTATAGTATCTCCTGCTTAGACTGGAGTTCCTACCTAGATCTGTGCACCTCTCACTTAATTCAGGTCCCTGTACTCAGCCACCTGACTGGCCTGCACAGCCTCCCCATGTAGCAGCCACCGGCATTGCCACCCTTGGTTCTGTTTTGTAATAATGGCCCCTGTCGCATACTAAGGTGCTCATGTGCACCACTAGTGTTCAGTCGGGGCAGAGATCTGCTAGTCATCGAGATGGATGTATACCCGACCCGCCATCCAGTCTGTACTTAGGCTGCGAATCGTCTGATATGTACTCGTCAATATGCCTACATCTAAGTGTGCCCTTGGCCTTCACAAGGACTCAAGGGTTGCCTGGGATACCTTGGGAAGGAAGGAGGGCCTCTAGGACTTCTGGACTCTACCAGGGGGAGGTGGGGGAAGCCAGAGATCAGTGCCTCTTAACTTTGACTGGTGAGCATTGCATCATAGGAGCCCGCTGTGAGGCCAACACCTTTGATGGAGAGCGGTGCCTCTATGGGGCGCTGAGTGACCCCATTCGCCGTGCACTGCGAGACTACAAACAGGTCACCTCATCCTGCAGGAGGCGGGATTACTACGACGATTTCCTGCAGCGGTGAGCTGGGGCGGAGCTTGCAGCATTGGTGGGGTTGCTGCGCACCCAGTGGGTTCGGGTGGGCGGGGTGTGTTGAGTGGTCTTAATGCACCTGCATTTGCCTGAGTGATTCGTCCCTTCCTGGCTTTCCCCAGGCTTCTGGAACAGGGCATCCACAGTGATGTGGTCTTCGTAGTACACGGAAAGCCGTTCCGAGCGCATCGCTGTGTCCTAGGTGCCCGAAGTACTTACTTCGCCAACATGCTGGACACCAAGTGGAAGGGCAAGAGCGTTGTGGTTCTCAAGCACCCGCTGGTGCGTCTGTCCGCCTTGATGGGAGAGTGCTGACTTCTGGGTGAGCAGTTAGCTCGTGCTGGGTGGTGGCCTCTGATCTCTGATTTCTGCTCTGCCCACAGATCAACCCCGTGGCCTTTGGGGCTCTGCTGCAGTACCTGTACACAGGTGACTGACCCCCTGAGTTGGGACAGCAGTACACCCAAGGTGGCCCTGAGCTGATGTGCCCCTTCTAAGCTACTCATCGTTGGGGAGGAGGGGTGTGCCTGGCATGCAAGCATCCTGACTCCGGCAGGGTGCACTGACTCGCTTGCTTGGAAAGAACACATCCCATCCACAGACTGAACAGGTCTTAGGTCCTCCTGGATAAAGAAACCAGGGCATTGAGTAGGAATCACTCTTGAGTCCTGACCCAGCCCCCTGTACCCTCAGGCTGCCTAGACATCGGTGTGGAGCATGTTAGTGATTGTGAACGCCTGGCCAAGCAGTGCCAGCTGAGGGACCTGCTCGAGGACCTGGAGGCTAAATGTGAGAAGGTGTCTGAATTCGGTGTGTACAGGGTCTCAGGCCATGGTCTTGGGTTACAGCCAGTAGTGCTGGTGGAGCTCTCTAAACCCCTGCTGTCCTCTCCCTCAGTGGCTTCCAAGCCTGGCACATGTGTGAAGGTGCTGACTATTGAGCCCCCTCCAGCAGATCCCCGGTTGCGGGAGGATATGGCACTGCTGGCTGGCTGTGCCCTGCCACCTGAGTTGCGGGTACTGAAGGGCATGCTGGCCTGATGGGCAGGAAGGGTGTCTAGGGAAGGGGCTGTGAAGGGTAAGCCCCACAGAGTTGGGTTCCCCTCCTAGGCCAGCCTGGGAAGCTGCTTCCCTTTCACAACCAGCTTTGCTCTGATGGGTGCCTTTCCTCTGCCAGGGTGACCTAGGAGAGCTGCCCTTCCCATGTCCCGATGGCTTCAGCAGCTGCCCTGATATCTGCTTCCGAGTGGCTGACTCCAGCTTCCTCTGCCACAAGGTGCCTGTCCTCCTCCTATCCCTACTCGGGTTAGCTCCCTGGGGACAGGTTCCAGCCCTGCTACTTTCTGAACTCTTTTCCCTCAGGCCTTCTTCTGTGGCCGCAGCGATTACTTCCGGGCCCTGCTGGATGACCACTTTCAAGAGAGCGAGGAACCTACGGCCCATGGGGAGCCCCCAGTTGTCACCCTGCATGGCATCTCCCCAGAGATCTTCACTCATGTGCTGTACTATGTATACAGTGACCATACTGAGGTGTGGCACCCAGTGGGAGGGCAGTGGGGAATGGAGCCCTGGGCTGTCAAGGTCCTTGGGGTTCTGGGCTCCTGGGTCATCCCTGCCCTTAGCAGCCCTAGAGTTCTTGACTCAGGCCCTGTGAGTGGCAGTGGACAGTGCCAAGGTCCCCTGTGTTGGTGTATATGTGCATAGCACAGTAGCAGGGCAGCATGCAGGAGAGAAGTGTACTTTCCATTGGTCTTGAGAGACCAGGTGGCTTGTTGGGGACCCAGGTGTCTCTCTGTCTGGATTCTCCAGGGCATTCCTGCAGACCTTTCCACAGAAGGTAATGTTTTGGGCCAGGTGGGCCATGTGGTATCTACAGGGCTACTCAGCTGGGCGTTCTCTGCTCCAGGAAAGTTCTTTGTAGGAATGGTGGCCCTGACTCTCAGGCTATGGCTCCCATCACCTTGGCTTTGTCCTCTACAATTGAGATGGAGCCACAGGGATATGTGTACCTGCATCACTTCCTGTTGACCCCTGTCCTGGCCCTCCAGCTCCCGTCAGCCTGCCCCTCTGTTAGGTTCTGCCATTGGCCTCCCTTCTGCCTGCTTCCTCACTTCCTTTCTCATCATCTGCCACTCACTCTGTGGTTGACTCTGTCATCCTGAGTCACAAGCTCCCCCCTCAAGGAGCTTTGTTCCCCAAGAACATTTGTGCTAGCCCAGAGTGGGGATTGGCTTCTGAACACAGTCCAACAGGAGATTGTGATCTGGGAGCTCTGTGATCTTAGTTACATACCTGCTCAGTGCTTTGGTGTATCCCCTAAGAAGATGGAAGATAAATGCATTTCCTTGAAGTTTGTGCATGTGACCATATGACCACAGGTCAATTAGATGGCAGGCTGGCATTCTGAAGTGTACTGGCATAGTCCTTTTTTCCCTCTACTCAATCCCCGAGCCACCCAAGGTCAGGCTGAAGCTGGACCCTTGGTCTTTCTCAGCCAAGGCCTTAGCTGTCCCCTGCTCACATCTGTGTGGTCTCTCAAGTGGAAGGAGCCATGCCCACGCTTGTAGACTAGAAACCGGAATCTCCAGCTCACTTTACTAGAACCCCACAGCTGGGTGTGAAGAGCTCAAGTCTAGGACTGAACCCACACTGCTTCTCCTGGAAGGCCTCCAGCCCTAAGCACTGGCCTGCCTTAGGCATGGGACCCTCTTCCCCCCAATCTCCTCCCCGCATTGTACCCTCAAAGACCTGGGCTAGGCTCCAGAGCTGTGTCACTCGTATTGCCACTGGGGCCTCCACCCTGGGCCCTTGGAGCCCTTGGTGATCACTGGTGTCTCTATGTCCCTTTTTGTTCCACAGCTGCCCCCTGAGTTGGTCTATGACGTGCTCAGTGTGGCTGACATGTACCTTCTACCTGGCCTGAAGCGGCTTTGTGGCCGCATCCTGGCCCAGCTGCTGGAGGAGGACAACGTGGTGGGTGTCTGGCGCATAGCCAAGCTCTTTCGCCTGGCCCGGCTGGAGGACCAGTGTACTGAGTACATGGCCAAGGTCATTGAAAAGGTGGGCAGGGGTGCAGAGAAGGGAGGCTGTGAGGGTAGGATACAGCCTGTGCTGGGATACAGCCTGCCTTGAGCCTGTTCTTCTGTAGCTGGTGGAGCGAGAGGACTTTGTGGAGGCGGTGCAGGAAGAGGCAGCAGCCGTGGCCGCCCGGCAAGAAACAGACTCCATTCCACTTGTTGATGACATCCGCTTCCATGTGGCCAGCACAGTCCAGACCTACAGTGCCATTGAAGAGGCGCAGCAGCGGCTGCGGGCACTTGAGGACCTGCTCGTGTCCATTGGCTTAGACTGCTGAGCCCTTGCCATCTGGCAGCCCTGCAGCTAGGGCTCCCATGGTGACAAGCATGTACGGTGTGTGCATGCAGCAACTGTTGCTCCTGCATGCTTGATGGCATTACCGTGGACAGAGGGCACTCACTGGGCTCCTGGGAACCTCACAAGGTGTTCTTGGGATGAGCCTCCTCCTCTAGTGCACAAATAAGCTCCAAGACTTGGGGCTGGCACCACTCAGGGAAAGCTGGGGTATGGTAGGCTTTGAACTCAGTCCCCTCTCGCCCAGCACCCCACCTACTCCCTCCTGGCCCTCACCCAGCCCTCACTGGCTTTGACTATTTCCATGTAGAGTTGGATAGGAAGCAGGAAGTGTGTATGGCAATAAACTTGAATTCACTGTGGAGACCTGTTCCTGTGTTGGGGTACAGCTTGGGAGAACAGCTTTGGGGTGTGGGGCTGGTAAGGAGGAGAAGCTGGGGACTGTAGGTTGGGGGTTTGGGCAGTCTCAGCAGGACACTCCACAAAGGGTGACCCAGAGGCTTAGAGAACAGGTTCCGAGCCAGTAGGCCTTTCCCCCTGCCACTTAACCACAGCAGGTCTGACTCCATGACCTAACGACACAGACCAAGACATTAGACAGATACCAATTCCCTAGATGCCCTCAGGTCTATGGATCATGACCCTCCTCCCTCACCCACATAGATCCCTGCTTTGGCTCTAGTCCTGAACAACCAGCTGTGCTTGTTACCCTAGAATGTTAAAGATTGCCCATCTTTGTGTTTCCAGAACTTTCTAGATTTTCCCCCTGTCCTTCACCAATGTTTTTTCATACGTTTTGCTCTTGTATGTTGGTCATGGATGAAGATCTGAAGCGCAAGCTGGGCCAAGTTGCCTTCAGTCAGGTTTTCAAGCAGAGTATTGCAAAGATGGAAGGCAGGTGTTCCAGAACCCACCACAGGCAGGGGTTGGTGGGGGCAGGCGGGGAGTAGATGGATGGCAGAGTCTCACTGGCTCTGCCTTTGTACCTGTCCCTACCAGGGCCTGGGCTGCTGCTGAGCTCCAAGCTGGGGAGATGAGTTCAGTGTGTGCTTATCTGAGGAGGCTTAGGGCCATCCCTGGACTGTGGCACGACTGGGTGTTTGTGAAGCACACGCCGGAGCTACCTGCTGGGAGGTTCCAGCCAAGCAGGGGTGTGGCGGTGACTTGCATCTTTCAGCATGTACTTTGAAACCACTGAGACAGGGAGGATGGGAACTCAGGCCACACCAGGTCAGGATGTATGGCCTTGGTTGCACAAGGTAAAGGGAAATCTTTAAAACAGCATGCATTTCTTCCCATGTGTGATGATTCAGTCAAGTCCGTCTTTTGAACAGATGTTATTTGAAATCAGAAAGTTTCCATTTTCCATCAGATATTAATAACACAAGCGAAGGAATTCCAAGTGCCCTGGGATCCCTATTTTCAGGTTTACTGATGCTGCAGTCAGGTTCCAGAGAGCCAGGCTGTGGGTTAGAGTGGTGACGAGTTCCCCAAACACAGCACACGCGCGCCCAGTTCCTCATTTTAGCATAAGGCAGAAACCTGAGTGTTGCAAGTAGGAGATGTGCCCGCATTGCGGGACCACCACAGAGCCGATATCTGATGCAAAACACACAGGGGTTTATTGATAACAAGCAAGCCCAGGGTTGGTTCATGTCTAACACTCGAATACAACAGTGGAGGAGGATGGCCCTGAGCTCTCGGAGTGAGGAGTGTTTAAAGGGAAAAACCGCAAGCAGGGTGGTATAAGCCTTTGCATCATATGATTGGGTGAGGGTGTGTAGCCTTTGAATTTACTGGTTGGGGGTTACCGTTATTTTTGGGCAGCCTGGACAAGTCCCAGGCTCTGTCCTTGAGCTGCCATGGAGGCTGGCTGGCCTCACACATTCACACTGAACCGTGCACATAGCTCTAAGTTGGGGAGGGGTCTGAGACAGTAAACAATTGACTGAACCTTGAGTGGTCAGAGTATGTGCAGAAAGGGAGCTACTGCAGGTACTATGCCTTTTGTTCACGGCCCTCCCAGAAACTGCTTGCTCAAATCTCAGGAAACTGACATTGAGGCCTGATCTCTGAGACAAGACTGAGCAGCCTGTTATGGCATCTGCTTTGTCTTTAATCCCCCAATTTTGGAGATGTTTCTTTTTGGTAAAAGACTTTATTATCATCAGGGTAGTAGATTATTTTGGAGACTAATTGGACCAGGATGTAAGTGGTTTCCCAATCTCACCATCAAAGTGAGCCTCCCCTTAGTCAGTGGTTGCCATCTGCAAGTGTGTCATGGGTTTGGTTCAGGGGTTGATACTGGGGTTCTAGCATCCCCAGTTTAGTGGTACCCAGACAGAAATCATCATTTAGTTAAGGCGTCAATGACATAAGAGCCAACAGTGATTAGCAGAAGCAAAGGGCCAAAAGCCCTGCGATGGCTGACAGAGGTCCCCCCCCCACCCCATGTAAAAGCAAACAGCCTTTATTTCAAGCTCCAGAGCTTGGTCCCTCTGTCTGTCAGACACAGCGGTGAGAGTAGAGAGCCTGAGCTCAGGTGGGGCAGAGTTTTTATCAAAGCAGAGGTTAGGGTGAGGAGATTTCCAGGGTCCAGGACCCTGATTGGCTGACAATCGACTAGGTATCTGTAAAACAGAAATGGGTGTGTGTGTGCTAGACTCTAGGATACCTGGCCACCTTATCTAATGGTTGGAATGTTTGGGATGTCAGGTACTTCCTCACCCCTGGGTGGATCCCTGGGTGGTATCAGCTTAAGGCTTTTCCTGGATCTGGGTGTTGCCTGTCAGTAAGCCTGTCACAGAAACTGTATCCAGGCCCCTAAACCTGTCATGGCTGCTGTGTGATCAAGCTATTTTAAGGCTCCTTCACATTCCCCATTTCACAAGTACCAATGATAGGACTCTGTCCAGGGATGCAAGGGTATTGGGACCTATGAACCACTAGCTAACAGGTTTTTCTAGGGTAGTGACACCTGTATCTATTGCCATTTTCCCCCTTAGGTGTGTGTTGCCGACAGGCCTGGCCTCTCTTTTATCTTTTGTTTGTTTTTTTGTTTGTTTTTATTTTTTTGGTTTTCGAGACAGGGTTGAACTCACTCTGTAGATCAGGCCGGCCTTGAACTCACAGAGATCTGCCTGCCTCTGCCTCTTGAGTGCTGGAATTAAAGGCGTGAGCCACCACCACCTGGCTATAGTAAGCTTTTTATCAAATAATTTAAATGCCATATTCATCAATCTTTGACAGGTTTGAGGACTATTATCTATTAAATATATCTGAGCCAAACTAGACCTAATCTTGAAAACATCTCTAAGTTTGGTAACAATAACCAGGCTAATTTGTTATCTTGCAGCTATATTAGTCCTCTCAGGTTCTGTTTTATTTCTTCTTTAAGTAGATTATAATTAAATAAGAGTTAACAGTTTACGCTTCAAACGAGTATCTGGATAGCCAGATGACTAGTATTAACTTGTATTCCTTAACACAGAGGACATGTGGTGATATTGTGTTCCCAAAAATATTGTGCACTCTAATAAACTTATCTGGGGTCAGAGAACTGAACAGCCACAATATTAAACATAGAGGATAGGCAGTGATAGCACACGCCTTTAATCCTAGCATTCCAGAGGCAGAAATCCATCTGGAACTCTGTGAGTTTAAAGCCACACTGGAAACAGCCAGGCATGGTGACTTACTCCTTTAATCCCAGGAAGTGATGGCAGAAGCAGAAAGGTATTTAAGGTGTGAAGATGAGGGACTAGAGCCTGGTTAAGCTTTTAGGTTTTTGAGCAGCAGTTCAGCTGAGATCCATTCCGATATTAGGACTCAGAGACTGGCCAGTCTGAGGAAACAGGATCAGCTGAGGAACTGGCAAGGTGAGGAAGCTGTGGCTTGTTCGGCTTCTCTGATCTTCTAGCATTCACCCCAATATCTTGCTTGGTTTTTTTTTAAATTAATAAGACCCTTTAAGATTCATGCTACAGACATGCAAACTCAGACATTCAAAACCAAACATACATGTGGCCACATTTGCATCCATTCTTACAGAGTAGACAGCCATTTTTAAAGCTATGACCCTTTGGAGTCTCAATGAAACAGCAGACTAGCAAGGGAAAGGAATCTGATACATGTTTCATTCTTTCATATACCTCAAGTCATTTTCTTTTATCATTACTTAAGCCTTTTCATCCTCAGACCTTCATAACTTGCTTAAACATACCCCAATAACTTGCACTTTACATATCTTAAGTTACCTTTCTTCTTTCCAAAACTTTCATTTTATATTCCCACACCTAAAACCTTTACGTCTTAGACCCCACACAAACTTTACTTATACTCAAACCTCACAACTTACTTAAGCTTTAAAGTACTTAAACTTTAAAGTTACACATTTTTATACCTCAAACTAATTCCTCAGACCCAAAATATCACATACTCAAACATTCACGACATACTTAAGCTTTTAAATTTTTACATCTTAAACTAATTCCTCAAACCAAAAATCATTAACTCAAACTTACCTTAGGCCTTCATATCTTATAAAAATATTACATCCTAAAATATCTTTCTTTAAAATTTAATTCATTGAGCTATCTTCTACTTGGAATTTGATACTTTTTTTCTTATCTTAACCAACAATAATTTGTAACCAATTCACCAAAGTCCATGTATTTTTCTTTTCCTGTGGAAACAAAAGCATAATTTCCCCCAAATGTAATATATCTTTGGCTTGATTGATATTCAACATTTCTTTTAAGCAGTACCAGAACAGAAAAGGGTTAACAGGGATAGCTGCTGGCCGGCAGAAGAGCCTTGAAGTTATCACAGTGAAGAACTTGGCTTAGGAAGGAAGGGAGTGGGATGTGGGCACAGAGCTTGGCTGCCAGTGTTTCTGAAAAAATGTTTTGTCAATTCCTCTGACTAAAGTCCGATTCTCTGTTCAGTGTTCACACAGTTTTTGTCAATTGCAAGCAGTCAATTCTCCATCACCCTGCCCACAGCTCCCATCCGTCTCTGTGCACTGTACAGGAGCACCCTCACCCTCCTGAGAGCACCCTCACCCTCCTGAGAGCAGCTGGCTGGCTGGCTGCAGGTCTGTTAGTAAGAGAGCTAGGGAGGGAGGGAGGTGGCCCTTGCTGTGCCTCTCTCTTCTCTTCCAGGAAAATAAGGGAGGTTAGTAGACAGAAACAAATAACAGTTACACAGACAATCCAAGTACTGGTACATCAGCACTGAGACCCTCACAGCTAGTGAGCGCCGTCTAACAGATGGCCCCTCTTGCAGTACACAAGCCCCACCTGGCAGGAGCTACCTGCTTATCTCAGTTCAGTCAGGGAGACCCAGTACCCTCTATTGTGGGCAGTGGCTTGCACATCCTTCCAGTGGGCTAGGCAAAGGTGTAGGGGAGAAGAGGGGAACTGTCCCACAGCGTCCATCACAGTCAAGTCAACAATGAGAACAGTTAACATACTACACACAAGACCAAGGGCACACGAAAAAAACTTTGCCCCAATGGGACAACCAACAAGGCTCCAGAACAATGACGGCCTGATGTGCTCTGGGGGCCGTGACCCTCCAGGCTCATACTAAAAACTGTCCAGACGGGGACTTCCACATCCCCATCAATTAAACAGACCTCGGGGGCTTCCATGTCGCTGTCTCCAGGGTCCAGAACATCTTCAAGGACTCCATGATCCCAGCCCTCCAGCATGTCCTCTGGCTGCCTGCCACAGGCACTGATCATTACTGGACCAGACCACAGGTCTAGCACACCTTAGAAAGTGAAAATATAGAGCCACACAGAGACAAACAGACACAGGAACTTACCAGCCTGTTAGGAACCCTATGGATTGGGGTCTGGGCATCACGGGGGATCCTGGACAAGCCCCCAAATGTTGTGCCCACATCACGAGACCCCCAAGCAAGATCACCACAGAGCCAATATCTGATGCAAAATACACAGGGGTTTATTGATAACAAGCAAGCCTGGGCTTGATCCCTGTCTAACACTCTGATGCAGCAGGTGCAGGAGGACAGGCCTGAATTCTCAGAGTGAGGGGTTTTTAAAGGGAAAAACCGCAAGCAGGGTGGTACAAGCCTTGGCATCATATAATTGGGTGAGGGTGTGTAGCCTTTGAATGTACTGGTTGAAGGTTATAGTTATCATTTTTGGGCAGGCCTGAAAAGTCCCAGCCTTTGTCCTTGAGTTGCCATGGAGGCTGACTGTGGGGGCTGATTCAGTGGCCCAGGCTCTGTCCTTGACTCATGCACATAGCTCTAAGTTGGTGAGGGGTCCCAGACAGTAATGAGCAGTCAGAGAACCTGCAGAAAGGGAGCTACTGTAAGGACTATGTCATGGCCCTCCCAGAAACTGCTTGCTTAAGTTTCAGGAAACTGACATTGAAGACTGATCTCTGAGAGGAGACTGAGCAGTCTGTTATGGCATCTGCTTGGTCCTTTCAAGGGGAAGGAAGCCCATGAGCTGGAACGAGCATAGGGAAGGGGAGGAGGTGAAAAGGCCAGGAGGATGCATGGACTTTGAAATGTGTCACAGGTACTCACGATGCTGGGGGACCCTGCAGGCCAGCACGCCCTTGGGTATACTAATAGACACTACAGATAGCCATTTGTTCCTTCTGGAATTTGGGGAGATGGAGTTTCCCTTGGACCTGACAACTCACACACATAAACTAAAAATAAATTAAAATCATAAACTCCCAGTGCTAGCCCCTAAAATAATAAACTTGCTGTGCTAGAAAGGGGTTAGTAGAGTCAGGGCTGCCAGCACTAGGTGCAGGGATATGCTTGTTTTAGGAGGTTTATGGCCTGTGTCACTTTCTGGGGTTCCAGCTAATGGTTCATCCTCAGGTTCGTTCAAGGCCTTACATAGGAATTTAGCTATCATGCTAAGCTGGGAAATCCAGATTCCAGAAGTTCCTCCATGACCAAGAATTCCCTCAGTTGTTTTATGGTTGGGTTTTCCAAGATAAGGAACATTCTTACAGTGACTAGAAAGGCTCCTTATGCTTGGGGTTAGCATTAAGACACAGGAATTGGCCGGGCGGTGGTGGTGCACACCTTTAATCCCAGCACTTGGAAGGCAGAGGCAGGTGGATCTTTGTGAGTTCAAGGCCAGCCTGGTCTACAGAGCGAGATCCAGGAAAGGCACAAAGCTACACAGAGAAACCCTATCTCGAAAAACAAAACAAAACGAGAGAGAGAGAGAGAGAGAGAGAGAGAGAGAGAGAGAGAGAGAGAGAGAGAGAGAGAGGAACTGGACCTTTTGAAGGAGATTTGGGCTTTAGAGGGGGAAGCATCACATTCACAGGACGCTAGTTTTTGAAGAGTTAGAATATGCAGTCTTTAAAAAGATCTTGAAGGACTGAATTCAATTCCTCTCTCAACCATGTGAGAAAACACAACACAGAACCACAGTAGATGGAGAAAGCGGCCCTCACTCCACCCACAATCTGCTGGTGCCTTAATCTAGACTTGCCAACCTCCAAAAGCACAAGTAATCAATTTTTATTTTTATAACTTACCAAAACTGAGGAATTTTTGGAGATCAGCAAGAAAACAGAATGCCTGGATATGGCTCCATCACCCACAGCTATGGAAAGGATGATTTGCTGTATAGACAACTCTGGTTTTCTTTTCTGTTTGTTTGTATTTGTTTTTCAACAGGGTCTCTCTGTGTAGCCCTGGCTGTCCTTGAACTCAGAGATCCTCCAGTCTCTGCTTCCCAAATGCTAGAATTAAATGAGGGGGGACAGGACACCACCACTCAGCAACTTTGTTTTTCTTGCTTATTTTCAATATATCAACTATCAACTCACTGGGATACTAAGAATGATTATTTGGATGAGGGAGCAGGTGCCCACCAGGGACTCATATGTTTGAGGTTTTGTATTTGGTTCCAAGTTCTTGTTTAGTAAGGATTAGGAGGTGTGGCATTGTTGGAGGAGGTTTGTCACTGGGGATGTGTTTTGAGGTTTCAAAAGTGCAGGCCAGGCTCAATCTCGCTCTCGCCTCCCTGCTCTGCAGATCAGGATGTAAGCTCTTAGCGCCATACCTGCCTGCTGCCATGTTCCCTGCCATGAGAGTCATGGGCCAACCCTCTGAAACTGTAAGCAAATCCCCAGTTAAATGCTTTTCATTTACAGACTGCCTTGGTCATAGTGTCTCTTCACAGCAATAGAACAATAACTAAGACACTGGCTGACTTAGCAGAACCCAGTCTGGAGCTGGAGTCCCAGGAATATCCTAAGGAGTTTCCAGTTTTCAGTCACACTGGAGTCCAGAAGAAGTAGGTTCTAACACTGGCAAGGAAGGGCTCAGACTAGATGAACTTGCCAGTGAGAGTGAGGGCAAGCAGACAGAAAAAGTACAAGCTTCCTTCTGCCAGCTGAAGGTGTGGCCCAGATGTAGGGTGGATCTGCTGACTCTTAGGATCCAGAATTAGGGGGAGTCTCCACCTCAAATCATTCAGCCAAGGAAAATTCCTCTTAGGTGTACCCAATTGCCTGGGTTTCAGTTAATTTCTAATATACTCAAATTGACAAGGTTAGCCATCACAGCCTCCCAACGTCAACCAGAGACGACCATCCATTTCTCAATAATCTGAGTCTAATGAGAAGGGATTGACTTTCTTGAGCGTGTATATGAAGAGCTTTATAAGCGGATAGTTTTTAAAGTGTTAGGGAGCAAGTAGAAGAGGAACCATGCTGCCTGTCCACTGATAGCTGAATATCAGTGTCCACAACCCACTGAAGGACAACACTCTGGAGCCTGTTGCTGGCATGGCCACCATTCCTTCTATTATACTAAAGTGGAAAGTCTCCTTCCTATGGTTTCAATGGCAGATGTCCCACAAAGAATCATGTGTTTGAACAGGAGTCACTGTTTGGGGAAGGTGTGGACCTTAGGAATGGGGGCCTTGCCAGAAGAATTTGGTCACTGGCAACAGGAGAGAACTGGATGTAACCGGCCTCCTCAGGTCCCTACTGCCCTAGGTACCTGCCTTTCCTGTTTCCATGTCTTCCCTGTTCTGGAGTGCAGAAACTGAGGAAATCAGCATGATTTGTTCCCAGACATGGTTAGTGCATCTTTTGCTACAATGTTACAAGGAGCCATTGTGAAGAATGACAGACATCTGGCCATATACAGAACACACTAGGGCTGGTTTCTGTCCATACAGTGTGGTAGCTGTTGGTTGGTGGATCTCCACACTGGTGAGCGACACGAGGACTCTGCACAGCAGCTGAACCTCATCAGAGTGAGTTCCCAGTTCCCTTCTGAGGCCACTGCTTTTGTGGCTTCCTGTTTATCTATTCATTTATTGGTTTCAGGAATGATTGTCCTTACTCTTACTTTTCTTGATAATCTCCCACTTTATTTTTGTATTCTTTCTTGATCTATGTCATTTTCACTTTGATTTATCCTTTTCCACAATTAAAAAACATGCATTAGTTTATATTAGCTGTCATCTTGAGTGTGTAATCTCACAGTGACCTTCCCATACATACACATGAACTTGGAACACATTCCTCTCATCTCACTCACTCCGCCCATTGATTCAAGTCTCTAGTGTTTCCTTTTAATGTCAGGCTCTTCCTTTCTATGTTTTGTGGACCCCTACTCCAAGGACTGAGAGGCCACATTGGATTCTTTTTCCTTTTTTGTTCTTTTTTCTGGGGGGAGGGAGTTGGTTTTTCAAGACAAGATTTCACTGTGTAGCACTGGTGTCCTGGAACTCATTCTGTAGACCAGGTTAACCACAAATTCAGAAATCAGAGAGGCTCTGCCTCCCTAGTGCTGGGTTAAAGGCGGGCATCCCCACTGCCTAGGTAGAAGGTGTTTGAGGAAGGATATCCACTGTGTCTGTGCTTTAGTAAAAGACTCCTCCTAGGTGGTTAACTTAGTCTGGCAGGTCAAAAGTCATGGCGCCAAACAGATCAGAGATGAGATTCCTCCTTCCTGTGCATCTCTCTATCCGTATTCCTGGTTCCTCCTTTATCTTTATGGCTAATTCCTGTCAACTAGTTGCTGGCTCCACCACCTGACCCAACGTTAATTTTATTACCAGTCTTTGAGTTTCTCAGTGCCATCAAATATCCCATAACAGAATTCCCTGCCGTTCCCATTGAGCTCGTATATAATGTTCATGAGTTGCCATGAAGGACTCCTCTCGGGCTGGACACAGCTGGTTGTATCATGTCTAATTGTGAGGTGTGTGTGTGTGTGTGTGTGTGTGTGTGTGTGTGTGTGTGTGTAAGTGTGAGTCTGTGTCTGTGACCTGCCAGGTCTCTGTTGAAATGTCAGTCATAAAACATCAGTATTAAGATCTGGGGACTCACAGCACTAAAGACTTGCCACACAGCAGAACATGTGGCCTCTAGAAAGGGGCTTGAGAGACTGAGCTCATGCTTTTCCTTGACCAAGTGGGAATACATACAAAGTACCAATTAGAGTTAGAAGCAGCCCTGTTACACAGTCAGTCTGTTGGTATCTTGATCTTTGTCAATGTCCAGAGACATAAGCAACCGATTTCTGTTGTTTATAAGGGACAAACTAAGGCATTTTGTTGGAGAGCAGAAGGCTTTCGGATGCCAGGATAGGCCTCCATCTCCTTCTCATGTTGTCTCTAGGGTTCTGGATGACAAGCACTTTCTTGGTCATTTTGAACATATCAGGTCACTGTCTTCTGGGATCGTGGACTTTGGTGAGAAATCTCAGGAACAATGGGGACCATGTGACAAATGGTGTCAACTTTCTCTCAGCCCCACAGATGTTAGTCCTAGGTCCTGGGGTGCCATGGAACACAGTATTTTATCACAACATCCCAATGTAGTCAGGAGCTGTCATCCTATAGGACCCATAAATCTGAATTTAAAGAGAATAAGTTGAATTCTTTGAGTGTGACATGATGAGTTATTACAAACTTGTCACGGAAGGCTAGGGTCCAAATGAAGAGCAAAATACTCTCCACCTACTAGGAGACAACATCAGTCTGTAACCGAGGCAGGGCCAGTGCTCTGGAGCCGCTGTCTTTCTTATGACTCCTTGTTTGATTATTAAAGTGGAAGGGTCCTTGTTAAGGTTTGGGTGTCAATGCCCCACAAAGAATCCCACCAGGTGACACCATTTGGGGAATTTTTGGACCTCCGAAAGTGGGCCTAGCAGGAAGAGGTGGGTCACTGGGCAACAGTGACAGTTATTTGAGTGTAACCAGGCTCCTCAGGCCCCTACTGCCCCACTGGCCAGACCAGTGAGCTGTGCCGAGCCCTCATTGGTCCATGTCTTGCTGTGATGTCACAATGAGAGACACCTGTGCACTCACAGCTCTGGCTGAGACTGCCTCCTGTCCTTCCAGTGCAGGAGCTGTTGGTTGGTTGGAGAGACGTGGTCTTCTGCGTTGGTGAAAGAAACAGTCTACTTAGATTTTCGGGAGCTTTAGGACCCCGACATTGTGAGTTTCTCTCCAAGTTTGTTGACTTTATTTGGTTTTTTGTTCTCAGTGAATTTGTCTATTGGCTTTCTTTATTTTTGCACTTACTTTTTCGTGTTATTATCTTTTATTTAAATTTCTATAGTTTTTGGTATGTGTGGGTAATTCAAGACAGGGTTTCTCTGTGTAGCTCTGGCCTTCCTGGAATTCAATCTATAAACCACACTCTCCTTGAACTCAGAGATCTGCCTGCCTCTGCCTCTGCCTCCTGAGTGCTGGGAATAAAGGCATGTACCACCACTGTCCACCAGTTTTTATTCATTTTTAGGCTATGTTTACTGTGGAAGAATATTTTGATATTTTTATTTTATGGGTATGAGTATTTTGTCTCCATGTATGTCTGTGCACCACTAGCCTGGTACCTGTGGAGGTCACAAGAGGGAGACAGATTAGCTGAAACTCAAGGAACAGGTGGTTGTGAGCCACCATGTGGCTGTTGGGTATCTAACCGGGGTTCTATGAAAGAGCAGGAGGTGCTCTGAGACTAAATCATCTCTCCAGCCCTTCTGTGTTTCTCTTTACCTCTGCACTTATTTTCATCATGTTTTCCTTGGTTTATTTCTCCTGTTTAAAGCCTTTTCTTGGTACGGAATATGGCACACATAAGCAATTTAGTTATGACAATCACAGGAACACCCGTAATGTATTTTGATCACATTAATCATGTTATTAACTGGTGCTGTTATGCTTTCTTCTCCCTCTTCCTCCTCCTCTTTCCTAATGGCCCCTTTTTAAGTTGACAATCCCCTCCTGCTCCCCAGTCCCACATAGGAGAGGAAACAAGTGACACATTTGAAGGACTGGCTTTCCCTGTAAAGCATCTGCTCCAGTCTGTCCTTGTTGAGAGCCCCAGTTGCATCCTGTATGGCTTCCCATGGGTTGACTGTGGCACTCTTGCCCTTCATTCTGTTTCTATATTGTGTTGTTTGTCCTCTAAGCATGCAGAGCAATCCTTGCACGGATCCTTGTGAGTGTGTTTTAACCATCAAGTATGGCCTTATTAATGTGCTGTGGAATTTGGTGAGAAGTGTTAGTACTATTATTAATGACTTTCACGTCCATGTTCATTATGGAAACAGCCTTTTTTTTTTTTCTTAATAGTGTCCTTTTCTGGCTTTGGCATGAATGAATTTGGAACTGTTTAGTCCTTTCTATTTTGTGACATTTATTCTTTAGGGGCTGGAATGACTCCTGAGCAAGTGCCTGGTCCTGGGCTTTTCTGTGCAATCTTTTTTCATAAATATTTCAGTCTTGTTGTTTACCATCTCATCTCAAGTTGAATTTGTATCTAGAAGTTTCTAAATTTCATGCACATTTTCCAGTCAACAAGAATGACCCTGTGGGTTTAAAAAACAGATTAAATGGGGGCTGGAGAGATGGCTCAGAGGTTAAGAGCACTGGCTGTTCTTCCAGAGGTCCTGAGTTCAGTTCCCAGCAACTGAACTGTGAGATGGTGGCTCACTACCATCTACAATAAGAGTTCTGGTGCCCTCTTCTGGCCTGCAGGCTGAACACTCACTGTATACATATAGTAAATAAGTAAATCTTTAAAAAAAAAAAACCAGATTAATTTGGGGGTGGGGTAGGTTAGAGAGATGGCCCAGCAGGTAGGAGCATGTACTGTTCTTGCAGAAGACCTAGGTTTGCCTCCCAGCACTCCCATGACACATCATAACTGCCTGAAACTCCACTTCTAGGGCATCTGATGCCCTCTTCTGACCTCTAGGTCATAGAAAAGAAATAATACAAAAAGACTTTTATCACTATTTTATCATTAGTGCCTGTGAGTGTTCATGTGTCCTCACATGAGCACATGCACACATATTTATGGATGCCTTCAGAGGCCAGAGGTGTAGTATCTAGAGTTAGGACAGTTGTGAGCCACCTGACCTGGGTCCTGAGGACCACATACAGGTCTTATGAACTCCTGAGCCATCTCCCCACCCAGGCACTCAGGTTTGGGGGTGTCTGTTGTCTTATCAACTGCTCTTGCCTCTGATTTTATTAGTGCCTTCTCTCTCAGTGAGTGCTGAGCTCGGGTAAGAGGCTAATTATCCTTCCCAAGAAGCAGCTCTTAGCTTCTGTGACCCTTTTTTTTATTCTCTGTTTCTGCCTGATACCTACTTACTGGATCTCTGTCTTCTTGTGCTGTCTGCTGCTTTGGAAGGTGCTTTCTTCTCTTCCTGAGCATTGAGTCCCTGTTAGGTTGTCTGAAGTATCTCTGACTTTCTTTTCCTTTTCGATGTAGGAATTCGTATTGATAAACAGTCTCATGGGCTTGATTGGGACTGTTTAAATTTCCCGTTGAGAGTTTGGTTCTAGCCATATCAACGAGGACCTGACCATGGAGCAGGGCAGGGAGGCCCACTGCTCTACTGAGGAGACCTTCACTGCTGAGTATAAGATGATGATGACCCTGGGCCAAGGACAGTTTTCAGAGGTCAAACTGGCCTTTCATATCCCCACTGTATCCTGTGTGGCTGTAAAAATTTGTAGAAATCAGAAATACGCCTCGCTTATCAAGAGTGAAATCAACATCATGAAATCCCTTGCCCATCCCAACATAATTAAATTGTTTCATGTGGTCCAGACCAGAGAGACCACCTACCTGGTGATGGAGCATGCGTCCGAGGGAGACCTGCTGCATCACGTCCTGGAACTGGGGTCCTTAGAGGAGAGCGAGGCTCGAAGGCTGTTTACTCAGATACTGCATGCAGTGCAGTATTGCCATGATAAATTTATCATCCACAGAGACATAAAGGCCGATAACATCCTCCTCGACCACAGGGGTAATGCCAAGCTCTGTGATTTCGGGATCTCTGCTAAGGTCATCCCTGGGCAGAAGCTTAGTGGGTTTTGTGGCACTCTAAATTACTGTGCTCCGGAACTCTTTGGAAAGGAGGCATATGATGGCCGCACCACTGATATTTGGAGTTTAGGTGTGCTCCTCTTCTTCATGGTGACTGGGCGCTTTCCCTTCAAAGCTTACTCTGCTGTGAGGGTGATACAGCAGATCCTAACTGCAAACTTCAGGGTGCCTCCCCATGTTTCCGTTGATATTCGAGATCTCATCTTGAAACTGCTGATTATAAACCCTTACAGGAGGCTCACCATAGGCCAAATCATGAGGCACCCCATGGTCAGGAACAGTGAGGCTTGTTTACCACCTACTTCCCCACATTCTCTACCAGGCACCCCGAGCCCTGGCATTGTCAGGCCCATGGCAGTCATGGGGTATAAATCTGAGGAAATCACTGAGTCTCTGAGAGACCAAAAATACAACCAGGTGATGGCCACTTACCTAATTCTACAGCACCAGTCACCCGGGGGAGACTGCTTCCATCACCAGGAGAAACCCATGAGAGCCATGCAGTCAGGCCATGTCCTCAACCTGGCAGATCTTCACACTTTCCCTGTGTCCTTAGGGAGAGCTACCAAGCCTGCTCCCCACACCTTCACCTTGCCATTGAAGACCAATGAGAAAGAGGAGAAGAGTGCCAGGCAGGGTGGCACAAGGCACAGCTTGTCTGCTGACTTGTGCTGCCAGCCAAAGAAGACCCACCCTCCCCACCTACCCCATCTGGGCTGTCCTGTGGCTGATTCCCTCGTGGGCAGCAACCTGGAAATCACTGAGTATTTCACACAGACGGAGATCGGTTCATTCAGCAGCCACATGGCCAGTGTCCAGCAACCTCTCTTTCTGGACACCTCCTCTCCTAGGCCACACCAGAGTGAGAGTACAGGTGACACAGACAACAACGTGTCCTCCTGCAGTCCCCAAGAGGAACTCTGCAGCTCCCAGGAGGCATCTCAGTATTTCACCCCCACAGGCTCCTCCCCTTGGGATACATTGCAGGAAGAGAACATGAACCAGGATGAGGCCATCACCCATGAAGCCACTAAGACCCAGGAAGGGACCATGACCCAGAATGAGACCATCACCCATGAAGTCACCAAGACCCAGGAAGGGACCATGACCCAGGATGAGGCCATCATCCATGAAGCCACCAAGACCCAGGAAGGGACCATGACCCAGGATGAGGCCATCACCCATGCAGCGACCATGACCCAGGAAGGGACCATGACCCAGGATGAGGCCATCATCCATGAAGCCACCAAGACCCAGGAAGGGACCATGACCCAGGATGAGGCCATCATCCATGAAGCCACCAAGACCCAGGAAGGGACCATGACCCAGGATGAGGCCATCATCCATGAAGCCACCAAGACCCAGGAAGGGACCATGACCCATGATGAGGCCATCACCCATGAAGCCACCAAGACCCAGGAATAGACCATGACCCAGGATTTGGACATCATTCAGGATGCAACTATCACCCCAGAAGCCACCATGACCCAGGAAGCAACCATCAGGCAGGAAGAGGCTATCACTCTGGATATGGCCATGACCCAGGAAGTGACCATCACCCATGGCCAGCCCCAGGATGCAGGTCCAGCTTCTTCCCGAACCCAGAGGCGCCACAGCTGGAAGGTTGTCAAGAAAACAATCATGAACTGCTTCAGACAGCTGTGTTGCTGCTGCCTGCCACCTGCAAACAGAGGCCGCATCTCCTGCAAAAACCTGGCTCCAAAGAAAAGGAATCACGGAGTCACCCCTAGAACCAGGTGGGTGCACTTATTCATTTTATTTGTGCTTCTTCTCCTGTCCTTCGTGATAAATGATGCCTGTGCCCACTTGTGGCACACTTGTGAACTTAACAACCTGCCACTTCAGAGAGACCAATCCCAGAGAATCCCCTCAAGTGTGACCTCAGGCTTGTTGAGCTACAAGTGGACAGCAGAGATGCTGATGAGAGCAGGGAGAGCAGGAGGCGGGGCAAGACCACAGAAGGCAAAGATCCCATGGAGGACCAGTGGGGGACTTAGGCACTGCAGGCCAGCATAGTAAGTCCTGTGTGTTCCAAAGCCCCTAAGAGTCTCCTTCCTGTGTCTTTCTGCTTTGAAGTCCTGAAGAGGTCAAGCCCCAGCTCAATGGCTTGTGAGCCACGGGTTGGGGACCGGTCTGGCTGAGAATCGGACAGCCCCACTGGGAGCCAGACCAAATGTCCAGGAGGCAGTGTGGACACAGGCCCCTCCTGCAGAGGAAGAGCTGTCCATCCCAGTGTGGATCTCTCCAGGTAAAATGGCAGGCAGGAAGGACAAACTATCCTCAGGGTCTTGCTCAGAGGGGAGGGTTGAGATGCAAAAGGGCCCTCAGCTGTCTTGTGGAACATTAGCCCCTTGTCCTCTCCCCCTGCCTGGCTAAACATCAGAGATTGCCCTCTGGGTAGTGACTGTCCTTTGCTCCCTGTTTCTTGGCAGAGAACATGGTCTTCTCCATGAGGTAAGACTTCTCTCCCCAGGGAGAGTATTTCTAGTCAGGCTGTCCCATCTGCCCCAAGATGGGTTCCCAGGTTGAGGATGTGGCCTTCAAGCAGCCCTGTAGGACTCCCCTAGAGGGTACCCTCCTGTAAACCTTTTGCAAGAACCCCCAAAAGTCATCACAGCAAGTTACATTGCTTGAGTCCTCAGACCCGACTCAGAGCAAAGCTTGGAACATTCTCTACTGGGGAGTGACTCCAGGGCCGACTGAGTCTTCTCCCTCCACCAATTCTGCCCTCTAGTTACTCACCTGCTGCCTCTCCATGCTTGCTCCTTCAAGGCCACCATTCCCATTGGGAACTGGATTCCACACTCACCACCACATGCCACACTGTGAGGGAGTGGTAGGTACGGTGATCCGGATGGAACCAGAAACCGTTATGAGGTGGCAGCAACTTGCTGTGGGCTCTGCCTCGTGCCAGCCCAAGTCTGTACTCAGAGGGGCATATCTGTAAGGTCGCTTGTTTTTGCACAGGTAAGCAGCCTTTTGCCCTTCCTTTGGGCAAGTTTCCTGGAAACCTCCCCTGTCCATCCCACAGTTACATTGATAAGGTCTCATCTCATATGTTCTTTCTCCATAGAAGGTGCCAACATGCCACAGCATGAAACACAGAAAAGTTTTTGTGACTGATGTGGACGGTACATCTGTCTGTGTGTCCCTAATGGACATGAAAACAAGGGTGCTGGAATGATGATCATGCTCCGCTGGCTTCTGTGTCCAACAGCGTGTCTAGACAGTGTTCCAGCACTAGGAGAACACATCTGTCTATTTTCTTGGTCCTCTGCACAACACTAATCTCCTAGGACAGACATTTTAATGTGCTCAATCTGAATAAGAATCTTATTCCACTCTGGGGTGAGAAGAGTACTCCAGAACCCTATGCTTCCCAACCCACCGACAACAACTCCACGGGATCCTTTCCTGGCCTCAGCCCCTGGATCTTCTCAGACAAAACTGAGGAGGACTTCTCAGGCGACTCTGGCCAGCCTGGGAGGGAGATCTGGCCTCTGACATTGTGATCCCCTAAGACAACTGTATTGTTCACCTGCCCCCATCCCCTGGAATAGAAAGCCACTGGTGAGTATCTCTGTCTCTGTGTCTCTCTCTTTCTCTGCCTCGCTTCTACATGAACAACTTCCAGACAGGTCAGCTGTTCTGTCTTAAACTGGACCCCCAGAGATTCACCAAACACTGAAGATTGCTATAAACAGCAAACCCAAAATGCAAACATAAAATAAAAATTGCAATTGATTGAAATAGATACATGAAATTTAAACAGACCAACCAAACAAAAACAAAAACAAAAACAAAAAAACAAAAAAACCCATAAAACCTTCAATGACCCACCCTAATAGTAAGTCTCACAGAAGTATGCTAAGGGAACACATTCCACCTACAACCAAAGATGGAAATTGGCTTTCATTCCGTGACAGGTGTATTAAGGTGTCACATGCACACTTCCGTTTTATTTTCTCACATTTGGTTCTGTCTACTTTGCTACAAATTGTTTTTTGTTTTTGAGTTGTTTTATTTATTATATATAATAATAAGAACTGAGGACCGAATCCAGGTCCTTATGCTTGCTAGGCCAGCACTCTACCATTGAGCTAAATCCCCAACCCCGCTACAAACTATTTTTATCTCCTATTTTGTTTGTTTGTTTTGTTTGTTTGTTCATTTTAGGAGAATATATAGCGTTGGTACCTGTCTTGGATCTCATTCTGTAGACCAGACTGGCCTTGAAACTCACGGAGATCTGCCTGGCTCTACCTCCTGAGTTCGGGGATTAAAGGCATGCACCACCACTACCCGGCTCATCTGATGGTTTTCGTGTCCACACAGAGTATTGCCCTATAACTTGGGCTGGCCTGAACTCGGTATATAGTCCAGGCTGGCTTTACATTCCTGAGGATCCTGCTGCCTCAGTTCCTCTTAGGTGCACTGTAACTCTGTTAGCATTTGTGGTTTAGTCAAAGTCTCATCTGTCCCAGGCAGGCCACTCTGTAGCCAGAGATGACCTTGAGCAGGATCCTCATCTTCTTGTTTCTAACTCCCCAAGGCAGGAAATTCCAGGTCTGAGTCACTCTGCCCTGTTAAGTATGAGAAGCCCAAGGCCAGGATAGGCAGGAGTGAGTTGCAGGCTGAGTGGAATCCCATCTCAAAAAGAATATGGAAATTCTGAATATTTTGAACTATCAGAGCTGGACATGGGCTGGGGAGATGGGGAAATGGCTAAAGCGCCACAGAGAAAGGAAGGAGTGTGTGAAAACAGGATGTGGCGTGTCCTTATGTCATCTGAGGCCTGGTGCTGAAGACAGGCAAGTGTGGGAGCTTGCTGGCCTGAGGTCAGTGAGACACCCAGTCTCGAAAATGAAGGTGAAAGCCGGGTGGTTTGGGAAAACCCCTTTCATCCCAGGATTGGGAGGCAGAGGCAGGCAGATCTCTGTGAGTTCAAGGACAGCTGGTCTGGAGAGCCAGTTGCAGGACAGCTAGGTAAACACAGAGAAACCCTGTTTCAAAAAAAAAAAAAAAAAGAATTAAGGTGGAAAACATTTGATGAATAATCGTGGTCTACATGTGTGCTCAAAGGGTTAGAACAGACAGACACACAAACACAAACACACACCCCTGTGGTCACACATGCATCATGCACACACACACACACTATGCAGAGTTCTCCAACCCTGTCCTTACCCATACCCCTCACTGCTGCTTATTCCTTATACTCATGGCCTTTTCTTCTCTTTGCCAAAGCACATGACTCTTAAGGCCCACAGCATAACTATCAGTCCCCTCTAATGAGGAATCCTCTTGTTTTTTTCTCTTCTCTTGTTTTGTCTCCAGTTTTCTGTCTGTAGTCCAGGCTGCTAAGGACTGGCCACCCTCCTGCCCTCAGCCAACTGATTGGAAGGGATACAGGTGTGCACCTGGTCTTAGTGTGTTTGAGGGGTTTTGTTTTTTAAATTATCTCTGTAGCGGTGGATGACCTTGAACTTTTAATCCTCTGCCTCCACCTCACAAATGTATCCAGTACAGGAATTCCCACCATGCCTGGTTTATTTGGTTCTGGGGACCAAACCCAGGGCCACCTGCATGCTAGGCAAGAGCTGTCCCAACTGAGTTACACCTGTAGCTCAGGCTAGCCTGGGACTCACTATGTAGCTGAGGAAGACCTCCTGATGGAATTACAGATCTACACCATTGACCCTGAATTTTCTCTTTCTCTCTTTTTTATTTTAACCTTTCTAGATGGCCTAGTCTTTTTATTGAGAGTCTTTTGGAGTGCCA